>NC_084846.1:64111742-64321742 GCF_033115175.1 Lepus europaeus
CCCCCCAGTTGGCCACAACAGCTGGAGCTGCACCCATCCAAAGCCAGGAGCCAGGAGCTTCTTCTGGGTCTCCCACGTGGGTGCAGGGGCCCAAGCACTTGGACCGTCTTCCACTGCTTTCCCAGCCACAGCAGAGAGCTGGACAGGAAGTGGAGCAGCTGGGATACAAATGGGCGCCGGTGCGGGACACCAGCTCCGCAGCAGACTCAGCTGCCCCGCCACCGCGCCGGCGCCGAGTTTGCTTTGTCTTTGGTAGCAGAGCAGATCTCCCCTCAGCGCACCCTCGTGGCACCAGACTCCTCCCTGTGGCTCTGCCCTTCCTCGGGGCGCCTTTCCCTGTCTCCTGAATTAGGTATCAGAATTTCTCTGGTGGCAAACGTCCCATTTCACAAAGAGCCTGAGAGTATTTTTTGCCTCGTGGCCTCGCGTCGCCTGGCAGGGGGTGTTCCCCTGCCACACTCTGTAGCCCCAGCCTCATGTTCTGTCATGTCGTGCTGTGCTGTGCCGTGTCGTGCTGTGCCGTGCTGTGCCATGCCGTGTGCCGTGCCATGCCGTGCCATGCCATGCTGTGCCATGCTGTTCTGTGCTCTGCTGTGCCGTGCTATGCCATTGCCATGCCATGCTGTGCCGTGCTGTGCCATGCCATGCTGTGCCATGCCGTGCCATGCCATGCTGTGCCGTGCTGTTCGTGCTCTGCTGTGCCGTGCTGTGCCATGCCATGCCATGCTGTGCCGTGCTGTGCCGTGCCATGCCATGCCATGCCATGCTGTGCCGTGCTGTTCTGTGCTCTGCTGTGCCGTGCTATGCCATGCCATGCCATGCCATGCTGTGCCGTGCCGTGCCGTGCTGTGCCATGCTGTGCTGTGCTGTGCTGGGCGATCAGCTTTTCAAAGCCACCCTTCCTGCTCTAAGAGGACTCTTCTTTCACTCCTGGCTGGTTTTACGCTCGCTCTCCTTGCTTCTGCTTCCAGCACTTGCTTCCCGTCTTCCCTGGTGTCTGGGAGTCCTGACTCAAGGCACTAGGGTCTCAGCTGTTCTCCGGTGCCTGTTGCTGCTGTTACTTCAATAAAAGTCACCCTGCCCTCCGTTTGCCCCTTCCAGATGCGCCCTCCACGAGGGTTCTCCTGCCGTGCCCCGTCTGCTCTCTCCCACGCTCTGCTTCTGCGCCCCGGGTCTCTGCCACTGACCTGTGTCCCAGGTCACGACTTGCTTCTCTAGTGGCGCTGCCTGGCTTGCTCTCAGGATCTTGATTTCATTTTCAGTGTTTACAGTTCCAGAATTCCTGCTGGGCTCTTTCCCAAATCTGCAATGTCACTGTGTTCTGGTTTCTGGTTCCTGTGTTAAAAGCTTGGTTTATATTCTTTTGTAAATAGTGGATTTGGTTGCGATCAGAATCTTCTCATTTTTGTTTCCACGTCTACGTCGTTGCACTCTGCTTCCCCTCTGTGCCTCGCGGGCTCCAGCCGCCCTGCGTGGCAGCTGGCCTGTGCCTCCTGCAGACCCCATCCTGCAGATGCTGGGAGGTTCTGCCAACTTATTCCTGCTAAAATGAGAGACTTCTCAGGTTCACAAGAGCAACTTGCAGGGCGGCTGACCGGCTCGTCTCCCCGGCACCCCCTGGACAGTACAGGGCGTTGCCAGGTGGGCTTGGTTCTCCCTGCACCGGGGCCAGTCACAGGCACTGCTCAAGCCTGCACATTTTTCTTAGAGATTGGGAAAAGCCACAGAGGAAATGTGACTGAACCCGGAGCTTATCTCTCCAGGCTCTGCAGCTCTGGGTCCTAGCCCAGTCCTTTAACCTTAGCGAGCTGAGTTGTGCTGCTTTTCAGAAGGCTTCTCCCCCCTCCCCTCCCTCTCTCTCTCCCTCCCTCTCCCCCTCCCTCTCCCTCCCTCCCTCTCCCCCTTTCTCCCTCCCTCCCTCTCTCTCTCTCTCTCTCTCTTTCTCCCTCTCTCCCTCCCTCCCTCCCTCCCTCTTCCCCTCCCTCTCCCTCCCTCTCCCCCTCTCTCTCCCTCCCTTTCTCTCTCCTCTCCCTCCCTCTCCCCCCATCCTCTCTCCCCCCTTCCCCTCCCTCTCCCTCTCCCCCTCCCCCTCCCTCTCCCCCTCCCCCTCCCTCCCCTCTCTCCCTCCCTCCCTCCTTCTCCCTCTCCACCACCCCCCACTGCAGTCTCTGTAGACTGGAATTCTATCGGCTCCAGTGAGGGTCAGGCCGCACCCCCCATTCTGGAGAAGCCCAGTGCAATGCCAGCGGAAAGCTTAGGTCAGGGCCAGAAAGGAAAGATAACGGCATCACAGAGTATTAGAAGAGAGTGCTAGAAAGAGAAATCATGTAAATAAACACATTTGCTTTCCCTGATGACTTTCCAAGATTGTCTCTGATGACTGAAGCAAACGTTATAATCCTGTTTGATTGGCGTTCAGCGCGTCTGGGGAGGCACACAGGACAGTCAAGCAGTGACGGAGGCGCCGTTGCTCAGTGTGTAAGAGCGCTACGGTCTGTAGGCTTGATGTATCCTCTTTCTTTAATTTTGATTTATTTTGAACTTTATTTGAAAGGCAGAGAGGGAGAAAAAGAGAGAGAGAGAGAGATCTTCCACGTACAGGTTCCCTCCCCAAACACCTCAGCGTTCCTAGCTGGATCAGAGCAAAGAACGGAAGCCAGAACCCAATCCTTGTCTCACGTGAGTGGCAGGGGTCAAGGTCTTTATGTTGTCTGCTGCTCTCAGTGTGTGTGTTAGCAGGAGCCTGTGTCCAAAGAGGAGGAGCAGAGACTAACCAGGCACTGACCTGGGCTAACCTGCCACTATGACATGGGCTAACCAGGCACTGACATGGGCTAACCTGGCACTGACATGACTAACCTGCCACTATGACATGGGCTAACCAGGCACTGACCTGGGCTAACCTGCCACTATGACATGGGCTAACCTGCCACTATGACATGGGCTAACCAGGCACTGACCTGGGGCTAACCAGGCACTGACATGGGCTAACCTGGCAACTCTGACATGGGCTAACCAGGCACTGACATGGGCTAACCAGACACTCAGACATGGACTAACCTGGCACTGACATGGGCTAACCTGCCACTATGACATGGGCTAACCAGGCACTGACATGGACTAACCTGGCACTGACATGGACTAACCTGGCACTGACATGGGCTAACCTGGCACTGACATGGACTAACCTGGCACTGACATGGACTAACCTGGCACTGACATGGGCTAACCAGGCACTCAGACATGGACTAACCTGGCACTGACATGGGCTAAACCAGGCACTGACATGGGCTAACCTGGCACTGACATGGGCTAACCAGGCACTTGACATGGGCTAACCAGGCACTGACATGGGGCTAACCTGGCACTGACATGGACTAACCAGGCACTGACATGGGCTAACCTGCCACTCTGACATGGGCTAACCTGGCACTCTGACATGGGATGTGTGAGTCCCCAAGCAGCGACTTAGCCTCTGTGCCAAATGTGCACCCCTCTGGTAGGTTTTGAGCTGTAATATCTGAAACCCATTAAAGAGATCGCATACGCTGCCTGTTTTAGCAGTGCAGGACATAAGGTGGATTTCAGGTTTTGTTGCTAAGAAACTTTACATTGTGAAGTTGTCATGACTTTAAAATGTGGGCAAAATCAGAATTTTATGTTTTCTGCATTTGTCCTAGTAGCACAGGTGTGCGTCCCCCTTGACCTTGAGCCTGTATGTGCCACGGGGTGTTTGATTCGGTCAACGTGTGTCACCCACAGAGCACACGTCGCCGTCCACACGGTGGTTCCACCCCGACAGCACCTGCTTGGCCGTTCTTGGTGCCTCAGGACTCTGAGTACAAAGCAGACTGCTTCGTGATGCGGGGGCTCTGGCTAACCTGTAGACCAGTTTGGGAAGCGTCATCTGGTTGCCCTACGTGAGCAGCAGGAACCCAAGTCCTTGAGTCGTCACCTCTTCCTCCCAGGCACATGAGCAGGGACGCTGGATCAGCAGCAGAGGTGAGACTTGGCCAGGCCCTCAGATGTGGGGACGTGGGCTTCCGGAGCAGCCACGTACCCTGCCGTGGCACAATGCCCTCCCCAGTGGCCATGTCAGCAAATGAGACCGGCCACAACAAGGTGGACGCAAATATTTCTTGAACGCCTACAAGCAGTTGCATTGTGATTGTCACCTTGAGATCAGACATACGTTTATGATCTGGTAAGCAATGTGAAATAACTGTGGCCAACACGCTTACTTCAATGGATCAGATCGTATTAAACAGCATTTCCTCTTTCCCTCACATTATACACAGCACAGTTTAAAATAGCTGATATGTGTAGTTTGCATTGAGTCTTCAGACATAGGAATTTAGTGAATCATTTTTTGTTCTCTTTTGTAGTTATCTTGTCTAAACCCATATGCATCTTCTTTTTTTAAAGATTTATTTATTCATTTGAAAGTCAGAGTTACACAGAGAGAAGAAGAGGCAGAGAGAGAGAGAGAGAGAGAGAGAGAGAGAGAGAGAGGTCTTCCATCCCCTGGTTCACTCCCCAGATGACTGCAATATCTGGAGCTGTGCCGATCCGAAGCCAGGAGCCAGGAGCCAGGAGCCAGGAGCTTCTTCCAGGTCTCCCACTCGGGGTGAAGGGGCCCAAGGACTTGGTCCATCTTCTACTTGCTTTCCCAGGCCATAGCAGAGAGCTGGATGGGAAGTGGAGCAGCCGGGACTAGAACCGGCGCCCATATGGGAAGTTGGCACTGCAGGCGGCTTTACCAGCTAAGCCACAGCGCTGACCCCGTATGCATCTTCTGTTTATCAAGTGCAAATGCCTTCTTGGCCCCTTCTTTTTCTTCCATCTCTCTTTAATGGCTGTCTATCCACACATTTGTGATATACATTGTTATTGTTAATACTGAGCAATTTTGGTCCATAAAATATACACTGGAAGGTGGAGATTTAGAAACTTCAACTTATAACTCATCCAGCTCATCTATTCCTGTAGCCAATGTCCTTTTCCTCTTAAGGGCTGAGATGTCAGCGGGGTGGGGCTGCTGTTCGGGGGACACCGGGGATTCCTTGAGACAACTACCGGGAGGGGCCACGATGTCACCGGACGGCGGCGACGGTGTTCGCAATGTGCCCAACACTGCACCAGAGGCTCCAGCGCAGCGTCTTGTTGAAGCTTACCCTCACCTAAGCCCCTTACGATGAGAGCCCTGACGGACCAGAGAGAGGAACCTCAGAGCTGCCGAGGTGCAGGCCCCAGGGTCCCAGAGCGGACTGTCGGGGGCTGAGCCCATCACAGCCTCCAAGAGCCTCTGCCCTGCGTCTGCAGATTCCGCTCTCCCGAGTTAATCAAGAGCTGGATGCTAATGGACAGGTCTCCGTGATGCACGGACAGGGCAGCTGCCCCAGGCCAGGGCCCCCGGGCCTGCCGCAGGACGCTTTCCCGTTCACCGCATTCGTGGGCGTTTGCCTTCGGTCTCTGTCACGTTCTTCTCAGCAGATGCTTCCCGGGCAATGGCAAGGAAGTGGCCCACGGCGGGCAGTTCCTGTTGCTGTAGCACCAAGGCGAGGGCACTGAGGTCCAGAGAGGCCCAGGAACTTGACCGACACCTGCCAGCTGGCCACTGCGAATTGCCTGGCTCCTCACCAAGAAGTTGAGGAAGCGGCTTTAATTTTATTTTATTTTACTTTATTTTTGTCTGATCACATTTGAAACTTCCTGAGAGTTTGGGTTTTCTGGTGGAATTACTCTGGACATCTAAGTGTGATTAAAACAACAACCAAAATAAGAAAAAAACACACTAAAATCCCATCCAGTTACGCCCTCAGCACCTTCAGTCAGCAGCTAGAAGCACTTTGAAGTCTGCGGGACATCAGCAATTAGGTTTGTTTGGCAACTCACTGCAGGGAGTTAATGATTTCTTTGGCATTTTTGCAACTTTTGATAGCAACTGCCTTCAGCCCCACCACAAAGGTCTTGAGAGGCCTTGGGAGATGGTCATTTGAGAGGATAACAAAGCCATTTTAGGAGAACTGAGCTGTGCTGTGAAAAGTTCTGGAGATGGAGCCCAGATGCTCACCCGGGGCCTCAGGGCCAATCTGGGCTGCAAGCATGAGGGAGCAATCACCCCCAAATGTCATGCTCCCCACACGAGGGAATGCCAGGGATCTGAGAGATAAACGAAACTGAGAGGAAAACAGGGGACGCAGCCAGCCTCTCTCCAAGACAGGAGATTGGAACTTGGGTTCAAAGGAGAGGTGGCAATATTTTTCATCATGTGGCTTCCTAGGGGCCACGCTCAGTTTTGTTGCTGGATTAGTTATAATCAAAATGTAGTTTTCATGCTTGTATTGTTTTAAACGATACCAGGCAACAATCACCAGAAATCATTTACAGTGATTTTGCCTCCTGTTCCTGGGGTGTAGCAATTGCATGAATATCAAGGAGCAATGGAATCCACAGAGGATAACGAGTGTGTGCTAAGGAGTGGGGTATTGGAGATGCTTCCCAGCGGCCAGGAGGGCCCGTCCGTGGTTGGGTCTGGGGACCTGTGCAGTGCCGTCACATGTAGTAGATACACAGTGGAATTTCAGAGCAAGGCAGTTGATTTCTGCTATGTTTTACAACTTACACTGCCTGACCGTGAGCATTCTAGGAAGTCTTACCCCTGGTCGCACATGGAAAATATATGAAGATATTGAAGTTCACGCCCTGCCACGAATGAGCTCCAAATATGCAGATGCCCCATCGGCACGCACGCTCTTCCCAAAGTGCACGTCACCTCTGAGCAGAAGGCTGCTCAGAGGAAGTGAGGTTTGTGATCTTCAGATCACTGCAGACTCTGACCCCCTGGGTGGGAAGCCTCAAGCTATGTCTGTTCTTGTGTCATCCCCTTTGTGCTCTGAGTGTGAGTGTGGCTCTGGTGTGGCTTCCAGGAAGTGGAGGAGAGACTTAGAGAAGTTCCGGATGACGTCATCCTGGGACGCGTTCCTCTGCTCTCCGCTCACTGCCAATGTTGGCTCCGTTTTAATGGTTCCCCCAAAACAGAAAACTTGTAAAATTATGTAACGAGTCTTCAACTTTCCCTTATTTCCTGACATGAAGGTTTGCTTAAAAATTTGGTAGAAGCGAATGGTTTACTAACTGTCCTAACTGAACTCCCTTTCCCTAATGTGCAGGTGAGATTGGAGTGGGGGTGGGCAGAGAGAGAAAACACGTGTAGAGAGAGGCAGAAAAACAGAGACAGAGACAGAGGGAGGTGGGTCCTGCAAGGGGCTCTGACCCATTTACTCCCCCAGCTGTCTAGAAGCAGGGGCAGGAGAGTATTTCTGCTGAATGAGGTTGAATGGAAGTTAAGGTGAAAGACACACTGTGGGTTACTGCGTTCAGATTCAATGATGATCTTCAATTGATAAGCTTTTACCAGTGTAACCTGTCTTGGGGAGCTAGGCAAAGAGATGATCAAAAAAGGCCTAGAGTACAAGGGGCTCTGCCTCCCCTGTGGACTTCTGCTGGCCAGGGTAAAAGGATACACACTCATTCTTGCTCCAGTGCAAGGAAGAATCCACAGCTCCGAATCAGAGAAAGAGAGAATAACAAAGCTGAACTTATTTGTACTAAAATAAGGAAATGTTGTGCTGGTTTGGGACAGTCTCTCTGAGCAAAGTGGACACTGGTCTCAGACACAGGGTTGGCATCCAGGGCTGCTTGGGGTCCTGTTGGTTACAGTGAGGGCCTTAGTGTCGTGGTCCTCGCCCACTGCTGTGGTTGTGGTCATCACCCAGTGCTGTGGTTGGTGGTCGTGGTCATCACCCACCTGCTGTGGTTGGTGGTTGTGGCCATCGTCCATTGCTGTGGTTGGTGGTCGTGGTCATCGCTCACTGCTGTGATCACCCACTGCTGTGGTTGGTGGTTGGGGCCATCGTCCATTGCTGTGGTTGGTGGTCATGGTCATTGACCACTGCTGTGGTTGGTGTTGTGGTCATTGCCCGCTGCTGTGGTTGGTGGTCGTGGTCATCGCCCACTGCTGTGGTTGGTGGTCATGGTCATCGCCCACTGCTGTGGTTGGTGGTTGTGGTCATCGCCCACTGCTGTGGTTGGTGGTTGTGGTCATCGCCATTGCTCACTGCTGTGGTTGGTGTTGTGGTCATCGCCCACTGCTGTGGTTGGTGGTCGTGGTCATCGCCCACTGCTGTGGTTGGTGGTTGTGGTCATCGCCATTGCTCACTGCTGTTGTAGGTGGTCATGGTCATTGCCCACTGCTGTGGTTGGTGGTCATGGTCATCGCTCACTGCTGTGGTTGGTGGTCGTGGTCATTGCCCGCTGCTGTGGTTGGTGGTCATGGTCGTGGTCATCACCCATTGCTGTGGTTGGTGGTCGTGGTCATCACCCACTGCTGTGGTTGGTGGTCATGGTCATTGCCCACTGCTCTGGTTGGTGGTCATGGTCATCGCTCACTGCTGCAGTTGGTGTTGAGATCATTGCCCACTTCTCTGGTTGGTGGTCATGGTCATCACTCACTGCTATGGTTGGTGGTTGTGGTCATTGCTCACTGCTGTGGTTGGTGATTCAGGTCAGGAGTGATTCCCTGAGAGAGGCTACTGATCACTCAGATTGGTTAACTTCTTGGGAATGCTCATGGTCCTACTTGGGTTAGGGTGTGTTGTCCTTGATTGATCAGTGTTAAAGTCAGTTCTGGTGTTTGCTTGTTACCATGGTGAGACAACAAGCTATGTTTTCTTAGGCATGGGGATTTTCACATTTTCTTTCTCATCATGTACAGTTTAGGATATTTTATATTTTAAAATCACATTTTATTCAGCTCATCCATGCTACTAGCTAAATGAAATAAATGTGTGAAAAATACAAAAGGTGAAAAGGTGAAAGCAGGCTGGCCAGGGCCTCTAGAACCCAGGAGTGACAGCCGGCGAGTGCCCGGGGCCTTCTGCTCATAAATCTCAGAGCTAGAGTTGAAGAGGTCAGCAACCCAGAAATGTCAACTGACATGGATTTAAAAGCCCTAAGAAGCTGTTCTCTCTCGCCAAAGAACCAGGAAAGGTGCAGTGTAACAGAAATAATACTCTTGCACAAAACATGATCTACTCGAGCCAAACCCCACAGAGAAGAGAGCAGCCTCGCCCCGACCCGGCCCGGAGAGGCCGTGGGCGGAGTTTGTGTTTCCACACTCCCTGGGCCACAGCACGGTCCACAGCCTGCAGCACAGCGGTGCCAGGACTTTCATCTCCGCACAGAAGCCATGACCCCAGGGGTTCAGTGGAGACCAGTGGGGGTGTGGACTGCCCCCACCTGGCCCTGACAGAGGGCCAGTCTGCTTCCTCATGGGGACGGCATCCGAGGAGTTTGGAGAGTGGACAGTTGGGTTTTTACCATCAGCCGCAGTCATGAAATCGCCCTCTGGGGTCATGAGAGGCCGGGCGGGGAAGGGTCACGGTGGTCAGAGCCCTCCCATCCAGGGAGCTCTCGTGAGGCTGAGCTGGGGCAGAGCTCTCTCCCCACCCAGCAGTAGTGGGGTGCACCTGCGCCTGGGGGCAGCAGGGACCCAGAGGGGAGGCTGGGCTTCCCATCCCAGCTGCAGACACGAGGCAGTTCTCTCTCTTTCCCTGTCACAGAGGTATCAGAAGCAGCCAACCAAAACAGAAGGTTCAAATAAAATCTTAAGTCTCTGGGCATTAAATTAAAAATATTCAGGTTTAATCAAAAATCACTTGTTATACAAGATCCAGGAAAATCTCCTCTGTAATAAAAAAATAGATGCTAACACTTAGAAAGATCTTAAATTTCTCTGACAAACATTTGAAGAAGCCATAAAACAAAGAGCTTCTTGGAGCAATTACAAACACGATTGCAATAAATGAAAAACGCAGCCTCTGGAAATAGACTGAGTAACGAAGAAGAACCAAGTGGAAATTTTAGAACTGAACAATACGGTAACCAAAATAGAAAGCTTAATGGATGAGTTCAGCAGCCGAATGAAGGCGTGGTTGAAAGAGTGGATGAGTTTGTAAATGGAACAATCGTCCCACCTGAACAGTGGGGAGACTTGAAAAAGAAATCGGCCTCAGGAGGCTGTGGAGCTGTAACAGAAATGCCGTGTCCCTGTCAGGAGGGCCCTGGAGCGAGGAGGAAGGAGACAGTGCTGCAAAAATACTTGGAGAAATTAGGACTGGAGGCTTCCCAAATGTGGCAAAAGATCTAAGCCAAGTGTTGGAGAAATGGACCAAATACCAGACAGAATGAACCAAATGAACTGCCAGCGTGACACGTTTCAGTTAGATGTGTAAACCGCAGGTAAAAGGGGAGACAATCGATGTGACCTCAGACTGGCTATGAGGGACCAGAGGGAGAAGATGGACTCATGCAAACATATTTGTCAAGCACTGAGAGAAAACACTGCCAACCCGAGGTTGTGTTTCAAATGAAACTATCCTTCAGGAGTGGACCGAAAGTAAACTGTTCTCAGGTGAAGGGAAAAAGATGTTTCACTGGCAGATGTCCCATAGAGGACAGGAAGTTCTCTAAACAAAGGAAGACACAGGAGAAAAGGGAATGCAGGAATTCCAGCAAGGAAGACAGACCAGGGAAGCAGCAGAAGAGAAAAAAGTGAGTGCGATGCCCAGTGCGGCCGTGAGCAGGGGCGGCAGGGAGTCCAGAGGTGAGGTTTCCTCACTTCCTTTGAACTAGGAAATGATGACACGAGGAATTTAATGTGTGTCGAATACTGGAGCAGCTACTGCAAAACTACGAGAGAGACACACTCAAAAAGCCTACAGAAAAATGAAAAGGAAAATCTAAAAATGTGTCAGTAGGGGAGAAGAAAGAAACACAAACAGAACACACACACACGTGCACAAACACATGCACACACGTACACATGCATGCACACGTGCACAGATATGCAAGCACACGTGCACACATGCACACACAAGTGCAATGCACACACATGTACACATATGCACACACGTACACATACACACAATGCACAAGCACACGTACACACATGCACATACATGTACACACGTACACATACACACATGTACACAATGCACACATACACACATGCATGCACGCACATGTACACACGTACACCCATGTACACACACATGCACACAATGCACAAGCACACGTACACACATGCACATACATGTACACACGTACACATACACACATGTACACAATGCACACATACACACATGCACACACATGTACACACATGTACACACGTACACACACACACATGTACACAATGCACACATACACACATGCATGCACACACATGTACACACGTACACCCATGTACACACACATGCACACGCACACGCACACTGGCAGGTGTGAGGCCTTTCGGCAGTAAGCGCATCTCCTGTGAATGATCTGCGTACGCCAAGTCCAAGGCCGAGGAGGCAGATTGAGGAGCAGGAGCCAGCTGCACGCTATGTGACTCAGCCATGTGACCCGAGGTGGATGTGAAGAAGAGGGCGAACCTGTCTGGAAGGTGGAGTCCACAGAGAGGAGCAGGGACAGAGAGAGGTCTCTGTCCGCTGGTTCACTCCCTAAATGGCTACCACGGCCAGGGCCGGGCCAGGAGCCTCATCTGAGTCTCCCGAGTGGGTGCAGGACTCCAGTGCCTAGGCTGTTTCTGCTGCTCTCCCAGGCAGTTAGCAGGGAGCTGGGTCAGAAGTGAAGCAGCCGGGGCTCGATCCTGTGCCCATGTGGTGTGCGGCTCCACAAGCAGTGTCTTTACCTGCTGTGCCTCAATGCTGGGTCCCTCCAGGAACTCTGAAAGGAAAGAGAGGCCGGCGCCGTGGCTCAATAGGCTAATCCTCCGCCTAGCGGCGCTGGCACACCGGGTTCTAGTCCCGGTCGGGGCGCCGGATTCTGTCCCGGTTGCCCCTCTTCCAGGCCAGCTCTCTGCTCTGGCCCGGGAAGGCAGTGGAGGATGGCCCAAGTGCTTGGGCCCTGCACCCGCATGGGAGACCAGGAGAAGCACCTGGCTCCTGCCTTCGGATCAGCACGGTGTGCCGGCCGCGGCGGCCATTGGAGGGTGAACCAATGGAAAAGGAAGAACTTTCTCTCGGTCTCTCTCTCTCACTGTCCACTCTGCCTGCCAAAAAAAAAAAGGAAAGATAAAAATAAATCCAAAGAAGCAAAAGGCAAGAAAGAATGAAGACAGCAACAAACACTCAGTAGAACTGAAAACAGAAACCAAGAGAGCAAATTAACGAAGAAAAGAGCTGGTTATGTTTATTTTTATTATTATTTGGTAGGGAGGGAGAGAGAGAGAGACAGAGAGAGACTTAGAGAGACAGAGAGAGAGAGAGAGAGACAGAGAGAGACTTAGAGAGAGAGAGAGAGAGACCTCCCAGCTGCTGGCTCACTCCTTAAATGCCAACAGCAGTTGGCGCTGGGCCAGGCTGAAGCCAGAAGCCAGGAATTCCATGCCATCTCCCACGTGGACAACAGGGGCTGCTCGTCAGCATTGGCAGGAAGCTGGACCCATGGCTGCACACCAAACGCCTGCCCCTGAGTGTGGAGGTTATAACAACAACAACAGTCCCAGTAGGACTGAAAGAGACGTAGAGAGCAGACCGCTCACCGGTCTCGGAGCTGCAGAGCGGGCAGCACGGTGCACCGGAGGTGTGCGGAGGGCGAGAGAGTGCCAGCATCACTCCCACACAGGCATCTGGCAATTTGGAAGAAATAGATGCATTTCTCAACACTGTAATAACTCATCCAGTGTGAAGTAAGCAACTTAATAGCCTTAGAACTTGTCCAGGAAATTGAATGCAGGATTTAACAGCTGCACCCTGGTCCCCTCTCAAAGTGTCCAAGCTCAGATGGCTTCACTTTAGAGCTCTACAACACATTTGAAGAATGAACACGAACTGTAAATAACGTCCTCTGGAGATGGAAGAGGGACACTTCCCAAGTCACCTTAGGAAGCTGGTATTCCTGTGGCTCTGGAAGCCAAGATGGTGCAAAACAGAGAGCAGAAAGGAGCCAGGGCCATGAGCCAACGGCACCGTGAGCCTAATCACACGTGAATGCAATCACACACAAGTGACACAATTCACCAGTACGTGGAGAGTTAGGTCATGTGGAGCGGACTCCAGGAACGCACACGTGGTGCGGTATTTATGAATCCGGTGGTGGCTGGGCGACCTCGGCCCCTCTCTCCAGCCGCCTGCCTGCCAGGTCACACCTGCGCACTCGGCTCTCACGTGCTGGGCTCTCAACGGCCAGTGTCTGCCTCTCATTCCTGGGTGACACAGTTATGAATCAGGCCCCACCCCCCAGCCTCCCGTGGAGACGGTGCACAGGCACACAGCCTTAAGTGATGGGGGTTGGCAAGGCAGCAAGGAAGTTGACAAGCGACACATGTTAAATCCATGTATTTTCTCAGCCCAGAGCCAACTCCTGAACACCCTGGTAACGAAACGGACATGCACAAATTCCTCTGTGGACAGCGATTTGCACTTTGGAGTTCCTGTCTTTTTAAAATTTTAACTGACACATAGAAATGTGTCTTATTAATGGGGTGCCATGCACGGGGTTCAATTCAGACCAAGTGCAGCGGTCTCGTCAGACGGGGGTCATCTCTCCTGGGGGAGCACGTTCTGTACCCCTCTCTTGGTTTTAAGCATATGCGTACCTAGCATCACTGTCTACACTCGGGGCAGTGTCTGTGGTGCACACACACAGCTCCCACCCTCCACCACAGGTGCTGTGCAGGAAGGCTCATGTCTGGGCGCTGCCCTCAGGCCTGGGGTGCTCTTTGGAGAGTGGCCCATGCTAACGGGCGTGCCCAGGGGCAGGCGAGCTTCCCAGTGAGGGAGGACGCTGGGCGACAGAGGCACAGCCTCCACGTGTGCTCAGCAGTGACGGTGAAACCCGGCCGGAGAGGCAGGGGGACCCTCCGCTGGGGGAAGCCGGGACCAGAAGGAGGACATCATGTCTGTGTCTACACCGGCTCAACACCGTCATGACAAAACGCACTGCTCTGTCCACACTCTGTCAGTCACCGAGTCTGGAGGACGCGGTAATAGGAATTCATCCCCTACAGGAAGGGCTTCGGTCCTTGTGTTCTTGTAACGTTTTGAGGCATTTTGGCAAATAGCGTTTTGGTGTGGGAGGCCAATTCAACTGCGCCACCTGTTATTTTTGTTCCCTCTTTGGAATGTGGCCAGAGAGCGCACAGGCGCACAGGGAGCACCTAGAGAGCGCACAGGCGCACAAGGAGTACCTAGAGAGCGCACAGGGAACACCTAGAGAGCGCACAGGGAGCACCTAGAGAGCGCACAGGCGCACAGGAAGTACCTAGAGAGCGCACAGGCGCACAGGGAGTACCTAGAGAGCGCACAGGCACACAGGGAGTACCTAGAGAGCGCACAGGCGCACAGGGAGCACCTAGAGAGCGCACAGGTGCACAGGGAGCACCTAGAGAGCGCACAGGCCCACAGGGAGTACCTAGAGAGCGCACAGGCGCACAGGGAGCACCTAGAGAGCGCACAGGGAGCACCTAGAGAGCGCACAGGCGCACAGGGAGTACCTAGAGAGCGCACAGGCGCACAGGGAGTACCTAGAGAGCGCACAGGCGCACAGGAAGTACCTAGAGAGCGCACAGGCGCACAGGAAGTACCTAGAGAGCGCACAGGCGCACAGGAAATACCTAGAGAGCGCACAGGCGCACAGGGAGCACCTAGAGAGCGCACAGGGAGCACCTAGAGAGCGCACAGGTGCACAGGGAGTACCTAGAGAGCACACAGGCGCACAGGGAGTACCTAGAGAGCGCACAGGCACACAGGGAGTACATATAGGTGTTGTAGGGGGTGGGTGGGCTGATGGATACTTACACGTGTAGTCTGAATACCAGTACGTCCGCTTGGGCACACACGCAATTGAGAATTCCAATTTCAGAAACACACAGACTGGGGCACCATTTCACGAAGACTCAGATGTGCGCGGTGCTGTTTAATCTGCCTCATCGGTCCCCCGCGCTCCTGGTCTGGTTCCACACTGCTGTAGCACACGCAGGCGTGTGGTGGCGCCAGCCCTGCTCACGGCTGTTCCTCTCTGAAGACCCCGCCCCTGCAGGTGGGTCTCCCCTTCTCTCTGTCTGTGACCCCACAGAAAGGGACCTAACAGCCCACAAAGTTCCAAGAACTCTGCAGTGCCGCTTTACCAAAAACAACACAAGAAATAAAACAACAACATGCACATGCACGAGGGAGCGGATTTTGTTTGGAAGCTGTTGCACGCACTGTTCGCAGCGAGCTGTCCATGTGTTCAAGGCTCTGGTGGCTCTCACCGATTGTTCCTGGAGTTTGAGAGATGCACCCTTTTTCTTGTTTCTTCTTTATACTTGGTTTTTATTGCTATTGAGAACAGGGATATCAGTGGGTTACATTATCTGCTGAGTTACTGATGGCAAGTAGAGACTATTTCTCACCAATTGTCTTATTTTATTTTGTTCTTGTCTCTACATGTTTCTGTTTTTTCCCCATTAAAATGGCAATAAATGTAGACTCATTTGCTTTTTGCAATATCCTTGTGCCTGTGTGTGTGTGTGTGTGGTTCCTTGTTCTGGTAATCACAGTGAGAAGCTATGATTCTAAGACACTTTTGATGGATATTAAGCTAATTAAAGATTAGGGCTAAGCCAGCATCGGGCAGAAATGGCCCCGCCTCCACCATTTCTGGACCATGTGACCTGGCACTGCCCATCCCTTCATGGTCTGGGGTAACCAAGGATACTCACTCTGACTTCTCCGGATGAAACTGTTTTGGTATTCACCAGCAGTTGTTTTACACGTCACTGTCCCGATCTTTGGGATCCCTTCTTGTTTGATGAGGCCAAGTTTCCTCATGGATCTGTGCACACGTGCACACACGTGTGTCCACACTCCTGCACCTGCTGAGTACTGGCCCCAGGGCGAGCCTGTGCGATCCTGTATTAGAAGAAAACAGACGGGTCAACACCTTCTCCGCTGAAGTCCTCGGACGCTGCTTCTGCACTCACAGAGGGAAAGGCTGGGCGGGGCAGGTGCGTGATTCTTTGGAGTTAACATTGGAATCCTCCCCTGCTTTGAACACAGAGATTTGTTTTTGTTTCCTTTTTTTTATTTTATTTTTTGACAGGCAGAGTGGATAGTGAGAGAGAGAGACAGAGAGAAAGGTCTTCCTTTGCCGTTGGTTCACCCTCCAATGGCCGCCACGGCCTGCACACCGCGCTGATCTGATGGCAGGAGCCAGGTGCTTCTCCTGGTCTCCCATGGGGTGCAGGGCCCAAGCACTTGGGCCATCCTCCACTGCACTCCCGGGCCACAGCAGAGAGCTGGCCTGGAAGAGGGGCAACCGGGATAGAATCCGGCGCCCCGACCGGGACTAGAACCCGGTGTGCCGGTGCCACTAGGCGGAGGATTAGCCTGTTGAGCCACGGCGCCGGCCCTATTTTTGTTTCCTTAAATGAAATGTAGTCTCAGCGTGGGGTCAGGTGTGTCTGGTTTCCATGGAATTTGCCCGTTCGCTGACAATTCGTGCAAATCTTACTCTTTCCTTTCAACCGTGTGTCACCCACACACTTGCTATCTTTTAAGATTTATTTTATTTATTTGAAAGAGTTACAGAGAGAAAGAGAGGCATTTATTTATTTATTTATTTATTTGAAAAGCAGAGTTACAGAGAGGCAGAGGCAGAGAGAGAAGTCTTCCATCCGCTGGTTCGCTCCCCAAATGACTGCAACAGCTGGAGCTGAGCCGATCCGAAGCCAGGAGCCAGGAGCTTCTTCCGGGTCTCCCACATGGGTTCAGAGGCTCAAGCACTTGGACCATCTTCCACTGCTTTCCCAGGCCATAGCAGAGAGCTGGATTGGAAGTGGAGCAGCTGGGACTGAACTGGCGGCCATACGGGATGCCGGCGCTGCAGGGGGCGGCTTTACCCGCTCCACCACAGCGCCGCCCTCCCCTCCCCCCCACTTGCCTTTAACGTCTGCCTTCATCTGCCCGGCAGCTGACGGAGGCTTTAGAGTTTGTCATCACCACCCATTGATGGGGTTTCCAGTTTGAATTCTGTGGGTTTTTAATTTTGTATTGGAATAAAAAGCAGATACTCCTCTGGCCCGTGCTCTGGTACCATCAGGCCACAGCCACTGCGGAATTTCACTAGGTGTGTTGTCCGGAACCGGGACTCATTCAAGTTTGCACAACTTCAGTATTTCCTTAACACACGTCCCCGAGTGGGCATTCAGCTTGATGACGAAATGCCTGCAGCCTGCAACGGATGCCTGGGCTCACTTCTCATCTCCAGCTCCAACCGCATCAATGGCCAGGGCCGAACCAGGCCAAAACCAGGAGCCAGGAGCTTCATCCTGGTCTCTCACGTGGGCGCAGGGGCCACGGCTTCCCAGGAAAATTAGCAGGGAGCTGGGTCGGAAGTGAAGCAGCCAGGGCTCCAGGGGTTGCAGGCAGCGGCTGACCTGCGAACCCCAAGGCTGGCCCAGGAGTGCCCTTTTGGAGGAAAAAGGGTGTTTGCTTAGCCTCAGAGTACCTGCCCCCACCACGCAGGAGTCGCGGTGATGTGCTTGCCACCGCGCCCCACCGCGTGCACAAGTCCCCTCCGCAGCTGGAGGGCCTGTAGCCCTGTGGGTCTGGTCAGGCTTCATCTGGATGTCATCCTTGGTGATCAAAGATCTGTGGACTCTGGGGGTGCGGGTGGCATGTACCCCCACCGAGAGTCTCCCTTCTGTCCTGTGGCTGTGTCCACGGCCAGGGGAGCCGATTTCCTGTAAGCTGATTTCTGAGGGTTGGCATTTTTGCTGGGATCCTGCAGAGCTGAGGTCTTAGGTGAGGGTCGCACAGGCAGCACGAGGCAGAGGCAAACCTGAGCCTGCGCATTCTGACCCTGACCTTGGCGGGACCGGGGTCAGCCCTGGGCCCCTGCTCTGTGGCGTGAGGGAGATGGCACGTTCCCCACGGTCCCTTCCTCCTCGCCAACTCAGTGCTGGAGGAGCCAGCAGAGGAACTGGCCCACGCCGAAGACTCTGCAGGAGCCGTGCACACGTGAGGGACCCGGGAGTGAACAAGTAGGCAGCGTTAGCTGCAGTTGGTCTTTCGTTGCTATGGTGAAATGCCCGGCATGGGCTACCGAGGAAGGAGAGACTCACTTCTGTGGTTGGCTTTTAGGTTCGCAATCCCAGATCCAGCGGGCCTCGCCGCTTCAGCCCCTAGGAGGGCTTCTAGCTGGCAGGGTCCCCAGGCAGCGCGGAGCTCACGTGGCGAGGAACATGCGTCTATGTCCTTGTCAACCTGTGTTGTAAAGCCACCTGTCAACCCAACCAAAGGCTCCGCCCCCAAACACCCTAATTAGATTAATCCCACCCTCTTGGGGTCACTGAGCTTAATTAAGCCTTTGGAGACATTCAGTATCCAAATTAATATTCAATGCGAGGCAGTAAATATCTCACTGAGATATTCCTCTTCTTTTAACACGAGCAGAGCCTAGTCCCCCTTCCAAATGATGATCCCTTAAAAATCACAGGCAACGGCCAGTGTCTCAGCACAGCAGGCTAAGCCGCCGCCTGCAACACCTACATCCTGTCTGGGCACCAGGTGGACTCCCAGCTGCTCCACTTCCAACCCAGCTTCCTGTGAGTGTGCCGGGGAAGGCAGTGGAAGATGGCCTGAGTACGTGGGCCCCGCCACCCGCGTAGGAGACCAGGAAGGAGTTCTGGGCTCCTGGCTTTAGCCTAGCCCAGCCCAGGCTGTTGTGGCCATTTGGGGAGTGAGCCAGTGGATGGACGTTCCTCTCTCTCTCTCTGCCTCCTTCTCTGTAACTCTGCTTTTTAAACAAATCAATCTTCTTGAAAGTTACAGGCAGACAAGTTTTAGAATTTAAAATTCGCTGGGTCTTGACTTCTCGGTGCATCCCCGTGGCAGGTGGCAGGTGGCAGGTGGCAGGTGGCAGGTGGTGTGCTCCTGGAGCTCTCTGTCACAGGGAGGCTGGGTTCACCTCTGGCCCAGTCTGACAGCCATTCCCCTGGGATCCTGAGTCTCCAAGAAGGACCCTCCTTGCAGCAAACAGGAGAAGCCCCGGGCTTGCTCTGCACTTACCTGGGGGAGGATGCCCATCAGAGGGCCCTGCTCTGTTCAGGGAGGTGGGGAGGCAGCCTCACTGGAGCCCAGAGATGCGAGAGGGACAAGGACAGGACGGGCCAGGTGGCATGAGTGGCCAGAGGTGACAGGTGTGCAATGGAGGAGTGAATGAGCACGTGCAGATCCTTGCTTATTCCCCTAAGAGTGACACCTGCAGAGTCGTGGGCACAAGAGCCTGAGTGGGGCAGGCTCGAGGGAGACCGGGGGAGGCAGGAAGAGCGACAGGAAGACCAGCTCTGGGGGAAAGCTCAGCTTGGCTCAGCAGTGAGCACAGGTGGGGAGAGGGGACACTGACGGTGAGTAGCCATTGGGTACCTTCACACTGACAAGGTAGGCACCCTGTGAGCACAGGTGGGGAGAGGGGACACTGATGGTGAGTAGCCATTGGGTACCCTCGCACTGATGAGGTAGGCACCCTGTGAGCACAGGTGGGGAGAGGGGCACTGATGGTGAGTAGCCATTGGGTACCCTCGCACTGATGAGGTAGGCACCCTGTGAGCACAGGTGGGGAGAGGGGACACTGATGGTGAGTAGCCATTGGGTACCCTCACACTGATGAGGTAGGCACCCTGTGAGCACAGGTGGGGAGAGGGGACACTGATGGTGAGTAGCCATTGGGTACCCTCGCACTGACGAGGTAGGCACCCTGTGAGCACAGGTGGGGAGAGGGGACACTGACGGTGAGTAGCCATTGGGTACCTTCACACTGACGAGGTAGGCACCCTGTGAGCACAGGTGGGGAGAGGGGACACTGATGGTGAGTAGCCATTGGGTACCCTCACACTGATGAGGTAGGCACCCTGTGAGCACAGGTGGGGAGAGGGGACACTGATGGTGAGTAGCCATTGGGTACCCTCTCACTGATGAGATAGGCACCCTGTGAGCACAGGTGGGGAGAGGGGACACTGATGGTGAGTAGCCATTGGGTACCCTCGCACTGACGAGGTAGGCACCCTGTGAGCACAGGGAAGAAGAGGGCCAAGTCACCAGTAACTGGGCTTCTCTACATCAGTAGAAAACTCGAGACTGTAGCACAGAAAACCCTCCGTGCCCCACTTGGGCCCCCGCTGGCGCGTGAGCCGGCCTTGCTCATGAAGTATGCGTGCACAGCCATCCCCAGCCCACCATCTGAGGGGTCTGTGTCCTCCGATCATCAGATTAGATGCTGGGCGTGTCCTGGGCATGTATGGTGAGCATTTGCACAGCGTTTGCATGGTGTTGGGTCTGACAGTAATCAGAGATGGCTTATAGGGTGTGGGAGGGTGTGCCAGGTTCCAGCAAACACGGCCCTGTCTGACGGGAGGGCTGTGAGCATCCGCAGGGATCCTGGGCCCGACCGCCCGGGGGCGGAGATGGGGCTGTAGGGGGAGTCGTCGGGACTCCGGGCAGTCAGGCGGTCTGCCTTGCCAGAAACGGGGGAGCAGGCGGAGCGTGTGCTGCGATCGGCCGTACAGACCTGAAGCATCAGAGCGGGGTCCTCTCGTGTCCCCAGGCCTGGAGTCTCTGACGGCCTTGGGACCAGGCGGCCGGCCACTTCTCTTCCTGTCGTGCCTCTGCAGAGGGGCCAAAGTGGCTCTGGATTAAAGCGCTCGCCCTCTCCGGGGTTCCAGCTTTTCAAATCGGTTTTGGCAGAAGATAGTTTTTTCCACAGCTAACTGGCCAGAAAGTGCTCACGCGTCTTCCAAGGGCTGCGAGGAGGGAAGCCCGCGCCAGGCTGACGTCACTCAGCAGAGCCCCTGCACCCTTGCCGTGGCTCCGGCCTAGCTCACACCTACAGCTCCTGGCCGCCTGGACGTTTGCCGGAGAAGCAAGCAGATGGGATTTTGCGAGAAACAGCGTTTGGAGGGAGAAGCACCAGGTGTCCCATCTCTCAAATGGAAAGGCCAACACTGGAAGCTGTTTAACTCAAGTTCTCGGGGAAGGAAGAAAAGGCGATGGCTTCGAGCTCATCATGAGAGTTCTTTGCAAATCATTCCCTAGGTGTGAAGCCGTCTCAAAGCGGGCAAACGAGAAAGGACCCGTGGCCATCATGTGGTCTGATCAGTGGGGTCTTCACCTTATTTTTCAAGGACGCTTGGTGATTTTGTCTTTCGGAGAGGAAAGACTCCAGGGCACGCAGTGTGATCAGGACACGGGTGTGGGAAGTCCCTCGCAGGCCCCTCAGCCCTCTTCCCCCCACCGCCCCGTCCCTGGCCTGGGAGTCAGCATTCCCAGGACACAGCTTCACTGGCCGTCCTGCCTCCACCCTCACTCGCACCTGTCCTGCCTCCACCCTCACTCGCACCTGTCCTGCCTCCACCCTCACTCGCACCTGCACCTGTTTTGTTCCCTTGTCTTTCGGCACAAGAAGCTCAAGGCTGGCAGGGGCGAGTTGCAGTGCGGTTTTGTTGTGACGGCCATGAAAACCAAAGGCCTTGCTGCACTGTCCCTCCCCTGGTGACCCAGAGCGGGCGAGATCGCCTAAGGTGAACCGGCTCCCGTGCCAGAGGCGATAAATCCACGTCTGAGGACAGGCCAGTACAGACCGTACTCACGTCTCTGGAATTCGCATCCCCACGGAATCTGGTCTGACAAAGGCCAAGTTGCTCTTTCTGAACATTGGCAATCAGAGCCCCGGAGCCTTTCTGATGACACATTTCTGCATAATTGAGCAAAGGCCCGGCAGTTGCCATCTTACAACTGGCGCACCTTTTCTCTCGATCAAAATCCCATCCCCTGGCTCCTAGATTGCAGCTCAGACCTCCCTGACCCAAGCGGCGCCCCCTTTGTGCCGTGGCGGGAGCTGTGGGGACCATCACCCGTGGCAGGAGGATGTTTGCCCAAAGCAGCCGCTTCCTGGATGCCTAACTGAGTTGTCAGAAAGCACCAATGAGTCACGTTACCAAGGGAACGGTTTTCCGGGGAGACGCGGCAGGAAGGTCTGGGTTGATTCTTCGAGGAGAGCAGGCTACCTGCTCTGGGCAGCCGGTCCAGCTCGCAGCCCTGGGCTCCAAGGACCAACGGCAAGGCCGTTTCCAGAGGCCCACGTGTGAATGAGAACTCCGGGACACGAGCGGCTCGGACCGCAATCCGTGGCCCCGGGCGTCTCCTTTTCCCACCTGCGCGCCCCAGGGCTTGGCCTGCACCCTGCAATTCTCGCCTCTGTCACTAGCGCTCACTTGGGGATTTCCCCCTGTGTCTGGCTTTCAACGCTGTTCCCATGGAGAAGAATCCCCAACTTCTGTCCCCAGCTCAGACCTCTCGGAATGTGTGCCCTGCGCTGGTGCCACTGGCGTCTCTGGAGGGACCTGCAGTGTGTGCGTCCCGCCCGCGCCAGCAGCAGTCCTAGCCACCCCGTGAAGGCTGCACACTCGGTGTCTCCGGGGACCTGGGCAGATCCTGGATGCCAGCGCCCTGCTGCACACATCCACACCCCGGCTTTCGGGAAATCGCTCCGGCTCTACCTTAAGGGTCTGCTCAGAATCTACGCCCTCCAGCTGATCAACGTTGGGCGCTGGCGCCCACGGTCCACACCGTCACCCTGTCTCCACGACAACCCAGCCCCAGCTCTACACCCAAAGTGAGCCTGTGGCACCTCAGTCCGGCCGCGTTGTCTCAGCCTCGGAACCCCACGTTGACTTCTTTCTCGCAGAACACAAGCCCCTTCCTGATTCCGGGCCTTTCCAGGAGCTGGCCTGCTTGCCTCGGCCTGCCCGCGCCCCTGGCGGCCTGGCAGACGCTGCGTGGACCTGCTGGGGTCTGGGGTCTGGGGGCTGAGGGCTGTCGCAGTGGCTGCCCCTGTCTCCCTGGCCTCTCTCTCGCTGGCTTCTGCTGGTGCCCTGCCCCCGGCGCAGACGCACGTTTCTTGGTGCCCAGAGCCTTCGTCGCCTTTCACGGCAGCACGCCGTGCGCTTCCCTTCGTGTTTGTAAGCCACGGTGTCTCCCTGTGTACCCTGGAAGAGTCCTGGGCTCTGCTCTGCCCACTGGCCCAGCCCCGCGGCCTTGGGGAGTGCCAGCAAGTGCCCGCTGGCTGAGCTTTCATCAAGTGCCTTACAGACATAAATGTCCTCATTTAACTAACAACAAATACTGGAACACAGCTGCTATTTCTTGAAATAGGTCTGGCTAGGTGAGGGCGGTGTGTTTTAGAATCTCCCAGCTTGCACTTCACAGGGCTGGCCCAGTTGCGGCTCAGTCGTTCGGGGGTGCTCGCCCCAGCAGGCTGTAAGGACCTCAGGAAAACACTCCTGTCTCATTGACGTGCTCACAGCTGTCATCCTGGTGCTGCTAAGCAACGGACCACACACACACGCACACGCGTGTGCACGCGAGTCATGCCACCCACACACCTCTATGCGGGCTTGCTCTCACAGAGCAGGAGGGCTCCCGCAAGCCCGTCCCTCACCCTGCTCAGCGCCTGAGCCTCCCTCCACAGGGGGAGCTGTGGGACCACCCCTGGAAACTGTCGCCCTCAGAGTCGCGCTGGGGCTTTCGCAGTTGTGGGGAACCGCACCACCTCGCTCAGAACTCCATCGAGAGGTCACGCTGTTCTCAACCTCGAAGTGAATAAACTGTTTGTGGAGATTTATAGAAAATGAGGAGTGAGCCACTAGAGCAGTGCACCCTGGACACCCCCGGCCTCTCCTCACACAGGCACACGTGGGACCCCTCAGAGCTCACCGCAGCTCTGCAAATCAGCGGCGTGGTTCTGACCCCGGCTGCAGTACTCGAGACCTGGGGCAACTCCCTGGCCTTGTGCATGGTGCCTGTAGGCCGGGTACAAGGATGGCGTCTGCCCTGAGACCCTGGGGCAACTCCCTGGCCTTGTGCATGGTGCCCATAGGCCGGGTACAAGGATGGTGTCTGCCCTGAGACCCTGGGGCAACTCCCTGGCCTCGTGCATGGTGCCCGTAGGCTGGGTATGAGGGTGGCATCTGCCCTGAGACCCTGGGGCAACTCCCTGGCCTTGTGCATGGTGCCCGTAGGCCGGGTACAAGGATGGCGTCTGCCCTGAGACCCTGGGGCAACTCCCTGGCCTCGTGCATGGTGCCCGTAGGCCGGGTACAAGGATGGCGTCTGTCTCCTGGTGTTCTCAGGACAGCTGAGCCAGTTAGGAGACAAATGCTCCCAGCGTGCACCCAGCACCCGAGTCATGTCCTCAGCCAGTTCTGGTTCTGGTTAGGGGGCCGGCTCCTCCTACTCAGGGTGACAGGCCGTATTTATGGGTTCTGACACGGCAAAGGGTGCTCCACCAGAAAGGACCTCACTTCCATGGGTGGGCCTGGAGAGGGAGAAATAGAACCCTCTGTGTTCCTTCTCCTGCTCGGAGAAGTTCAAGGTGATACTGATAGTCTTCTTCCAAGTAGAATCTCCTGCTAAAAAGAAATCCATTTATGGCCGGCGCCGCGGCTCACTAGGCTAATCCTCCGCCTTGCGGCGCCGGCACACCGGGTTCTAGTCCCGGTCGGGGCACCGATCCTGTCCCGGTTGCCCCTCTTCCAGGCCAGCTCTCTGCTGTGGCCAGGGAGTGCAGTGGAGGATGGCCCAAGTGCTTGGGCCCTGCACCCCATGGGAGACCAGGAGAAGCACCTGGCTCCTGGCTTCGGATCAGCGCGGTGCGCTGGCCGCAGCGCGCTACCCCGGCGGCCATTGGAGGGTGAACCAACGGCAAAAAGGAAGACCTTTCTCTCTGTCTCTCTCTCTCACTGTCCACTCTGCCTGTCAAAAAAAAAAAAAAAAGAAATCCATTTAGAAAACGTGTTTTTAATATGTGTCAGCGTGATGCAGTGTGACAGTCACGGGACCTTCACACTGTGTCCGGCTGAGCTGACGGGGATGAGAGCCACGTCCAGACTGGACGGAGGGCAGGTGCGAGAGGAGGGCTCGCCGCGCATCACATTTAAGTGGGCGAGTTACTTGAAGGCTCATGACGTGGGCGTTAGGCTCCTCACTCTGCCGGCAGACTGGCACGGCTGCCCTGTGCGTGCTCCTGGTGACGCCGGCACGGCCGGACGTCCCCGGTTTGCACACACGGGGAAGGCAGGTGCCTGCCGCTTTCTTCTCAACGGAAGAGATGGGTGGTGTTTCCATTGCACTCGGGCAGGTGGAGCTCCTGCTCTGATGGGTCCCAGGGCCCTGCGCCTGGCAAGATGTGCTCCCCAGAGTGCCGGCCTGAGGCTGCTGCCGCCACCCCATAGCCGCCTGCCACCTTCTCCTCAGCCCGAGTCGTCCCTGCCGGCAAAGCACCCATCGCGGACGGCTTGGTTTGTGCAGCTGCCTTCAGGGCTGTCGGCTCTCCACGGAGGACGGGCGGCTTCCTTGTTCACTCCCACTCTTCCCTCTGTCCACCTGCTTGCATTTGTCATGCTTGCCTTGTTTTTTATTTTTTATTTTTTTTTCCGGACAGGCAGAGTTAGACAGTGAGAGAGAGAGAGACAGAGAGAAAGGTCTTCCTTCCGTTGGTTCACCCCTCAAATGGCCGCTACGGACCTCGCGCTGAGCCGATCCAAAGCCAGGAGCCAGGTGCTTCCTCCTGGTCTCCCATGCGGGTACAGGGCCCAAGCACTTGGGCCATCCTCCACTGCACTCCCGGGCCACAGCAGAGAGCTGGACTGGAAGAGGGCAACTGGGACAGAATCCGGTGCCCCAACTGGGACTAGAACCCGGGTGCCAGCACTGCAGGTGGAGGATTAGCCTAGTGAGCCGGCCTCCCACTTGCTTGTAACAGCTCTGCTTAGAGAACGTCACTCCATCTTCATGGGGATGAAGGCCATCTTGGGGTGACTTCCAGGCACCCGAGCTTGTCACCCAGCAGGAAGACCTTGAGTACAAGATCCCGAGGGAACAACCTCAGAGGAATCCGTGCATCCCCTTGGCCTTCAGGGCAAGACCGGGTCCTTGGGAAAGTATGCAGTCCCTGGGGGTTTGGAAGATCCGGAAAGGCCTGCGTTGGGCCAGGTGAGGAGGGGGCACCGCATGGTGACTCTGCAGTGAGACGCAGCGGAAGATGGCACCCGCAGCAATAGCCCGAGCGGTGGAGTGCGGAGGGAGCCTGCTCGGGCAGTGAGCCTGCGCAAGCATCCGGGGAGGGGAGGAAGTCGGGGGTCCTCGGGGGAGGTGGACGGGGACTGTGCAGCTGTGCCGGGGGGGCAGAGAGCCAGGAAGGGGTGAGTGCAGGGCCGGGTGAGCCGAGAGTGCAGAGGCCCCTCTCTGTAAGCACACACGGAGGGTAACTGGGAGCCTATGGGAGCTCTTACGTTGCCAGGGAGCAAGGATGGGGGAGACAGGCAGGGTCTTCCCGACAGGTGCAGCAGATGGACACAGCCCGGCCTCTCTGGTTTCAGAGGTCTCGGCCCTGTGAAGTGGATTCAGCAGGGCAGGAAGCAAGGAGACGGGGGACGGCGGGAACAGGCAACGCTCCAAGATGTCCACAGCCATCAACCCGAGAGACAGCCACGACCTGGGGAAGCGTCAGTGTCTCTCCACAGACTCAGCACCCGTAGCACCATCCTCACCCAGTGCTTAGGGCAAAGGGCGGGGGGACACGGCTTTCCAGACGTCATTATTTATAAAGGCTCCAGGAACTGAACCTTGGGCTTTATTACGCACAGAATACCTACTTTACTTACTGGGTTATAATAGCCGTTTCATCAGATAACAAAATCATAAAATAAATCACAAAATCGTTACTCTGTCCAAGGCAACAGAAGAAGAGAGAGAAGCCAAGTATATTGCAGTCGGCTCATTATGAACGCTAGAAGGAGGGCAGTTATGGGATAATTGCTGCAATAACTGGCTAGATGTTTGGGACAACAAGTTGGATTCTTTTCCCTGTCACTGTACTCATTACTCTACTACGGTTCAAAGCAGAAAACGGCTCAGAGGAAGTTAAAAATACTGCAAGAAGTCAAGGCCTACAACATCTTACAAATGAAAACGTATAAGCAATAAATGCAAAATGCAACCAAATAAAACAAAACCATAGGACACACCGTTCGCAAGATTAACACTTTAAACGACAGGATTACTTTTGAAATCGCGCACAAATAAGCAGACGGCTGGGGAGAAGGGGTAACATGGTGTGACGGCATTGTGAGTGCCTTAGCTCGGGAGATGGTTAGTGTCCCGCGGCCACACGTGGGCCAGCTCGGGGTTGCTGTAGGTAACATCTACAGCCTACGACGTTAAGGAGATAATTCTCAACCACGAGGACTGAGCTCATCTGACCGGTGGGATTGAGAGGGTGACCACTGAGGTTCCACTGAGCAGAAGGAGTGACCGGAGCCTGCACCTGGATCCTGGCCGAGTGGCATCCTGCCAGCCTGGCCGGCCTCCGTCCTTTCTAGCATCCTGTCTCCCTCTGTCCCTCGCAAGATACGCTCTGCTTCTGTGGAGAAGCCGGGCTGGCACCCCTCTCCACGCCAGCTTTGAGCGTGCCCAGCTCTATTCTTTGTCTCGCTCCCTAATAGCTAATTTGACAAGTTGGGAAAGACAGATACAAGAATGTGAAATTCTGTGTTCTTTGTACATTGAAACACTTGACAGCGGCCCAAATACCCGTTTGCTAACGGTTGACTAAGAGTCACAACACAGAAGATCATGCAGTCATTAAAATAGCGTCTCACGTTGGTTTTAATTATTGTTTTTTATGGTTGGTGGCGATGTTTCCTCTTCCCATCCCCCGGTCTCCTTGCTTGCATTGAGCACAGAGGAGGCTGGGTTCCAGGTCCGTCCTCTCCCTTGGGCCGCGGAAATGTTCTCCACCGTCTCTGGCTGCTTCCCCCCACCCCACCCCGGGGTTCACGCAGGAAGCCCTGCCTCATCTGCCACACCTCCTCTTCTAGCTCATCCGGCCCCCGAAGGCAGGTCAGGGAGGCAGCGCGACCCCTCCCACAGCGCCCCCAGCCTGTGCAGGGCGCTGTCCCCCAAAGGCAGGTCAGGGAGGCAGCACAACCCCTCCCACAGGCGCGTCCATGCGCCCCCAGCCTGTGCAGGGCGCTGTCGCCCGAAGGCAGGTCAGGGAGGCAGTGCGACCCCTCCCACAGCGCCCCCAGCCTGTGCAGGGCGCTGTGGCCCGAAGGCAGGTCAGGGAGGCAGTGCAACCCCTCCCACAGCGCCCCCAGCCTGTGCAGGGCGCTGTGGCCCGAAGGCAGGTCAGGGAGGCAGTGCGACCCCTCCCACAGGCGCGTCCATGCGCCCCCAGCCTGTGCAGGGCGCTGTCCCCCAAAGGCAGGTCAGGGAGGCAGTGCGACCCCTCCCACAGGCGTGTCCATGCGCCCCCAGCCTGTGCAGGGCACTGTCGGACTTTTGCTCCAATAAACTCCTCGTAGCCCCCTCTCTTCCTGCTCGCCACCTTGGACAAGCGGCTCACGTCTTCTGAGTTCTGACAGCTGTCACCGTGGCCCTACGACCCCAGCCCCCGCACCGCGCGCAGACGTAGCTCGCGACCCTGCGTTTTGATCGTGTCGACCTGGCCTCCCTGTTCCACCGTTATCCATTATGGATGTCCGAATCCCCGGAAGTCCCCCACCGCTCACTCTGCGGCCACCACGTCCCGGCGTCCCATTGCTGCTCCGAGGAGCCTGCAGCGCGGCCTGCCGAGCCCCCGTCCGACTGCTCTCGGCGTGTCTCGTGCAGGCACTCTGCCCTCCGGCGCGAGCCCGCTCGGGTCTGCTCTCCACTCAGGAGACGCCTCTGCGGGCCTTCATCCTGGTGCCCGGAGCTGAGCACCCCTGCTTCAGCTGTCCTGTGACCTTGTCCCAGCCATCACAGCCCCTTCACCTCACAACGTCCGTCTTCTCCAACCCACCCAGCTGCTCACGCGTGGGACGGAGCCTGAGTCCAGAGCCTGGCCCTGGTCCTCAGGGCTCTTCCGTGCTGTGGTGCAGGTCAGAATCTCCTTCCTTGTTTAGGGCTGACTAATATTCCACAGCACGCATGTGCCCGGTCTGTGCGTCCATCCAGCCACGGTGGTCCAGTTTCTGCCTGTTCTGAACAACGCTGCAGTAAACACCAGTGTGCAGGCGTCTGTTTGGGTCCCGACTTTCACCTCCTTTGGATACGTGCCCAGGGGTAAACTCCCTGGATCACGTGACAATTCTATGTTTAGCATTGAGGAATCACCAAGTTGTTTCCAACAGTTTCTGTGATGTTTACATTTTCACCGCAGCGCACAAGGCTTCCAGTCCCCCCACAGGAACATGTCAGTGTCTGTAACAACAGGCACCCTGATGGGAGCGAGGTGGTGCTTCTCTGGTGGGATCTGCGTTTTCCCGATGATGAGTGATGCCAAGAGTCATTTCACGAGCTTGTTGGCAATCCGCGTTTCTTATCTTATGTTTCTTTAGCCAGTTTGTCTGCTCACTTCTGGATGGGGATTGGTGTTCCTGTGGCTGAATTATGAGTTATTTGTAGATCCTGGATACTACTCCCTCATCAGGGAAATGCTTTGCAAATGCCTCTGTCGCGCTGTGGGCTGCCTTTGCACTCTGCCCACAGACCCTTTGATGTGCGAAAGCTTTTAACTTTACTGATGTCCAGTTTGTCATTTTTTTCTTCTGGTGCCTGCGCTTTTGATGTCATATCCAGGACATCCGGCCAAATCCACAGGCATGAAACGTTGCCCTGAGTTTTCTTGCAGCAGCTTCACAGTTAGACTCCTGAGCTTCGAATCGCTGATCCGTTCAGAGCCGATTTTCGTCTATGGAGTAAGATAAGGATCCAGCTCCCTTCCTTCCCATCATTCCCGTGGTTTGAATTAGAGTAACGTGGCGTTAAGGTCACTGCCATTCCCACCCCAATGCCGGTCCAGGGACCCGCAGGTCTGAGCAGTAAATGTGTCACCCCTCCCCGAGCAGACAGTCACAGTGATGCTTGGACAAAGTCGTCCTCTTGCAGGCGACGGCGCACACTGGCACTCGCCTGGCAGGGAAGCGCGGTGGGAGCGAGGCTGGAGGCCCCTGCCCAGGCTGGCTGCCCTGGTTATGCAGCAGGCTCCGGCGATAGGGTGCTGATACACCCAGTGCCCACAGCTCGTTCTAGGTGCTTGTGTGTGTTGACACTTCTCACCAAACAGGGTCTTGAAAGCCTGTTACCAGCAACCTGCAACAGCAACACCAGGCGGCCCCGACGGCTGCAGTGCAGGTGACCGGATGTCATCCTGAGCCTCCGGTTCCTTGAATGGCGGGCGCTCCTGTGCAGCACAAACCCGGCGGTCACACGCGCACGCTTCTGGGACAGCCTCGCCGTAGCAGCTTTTCTCCAACGTGGAGACTAAGAAGTGAGGAGGATTTTGCCTTGAAAACAGCTGAACGGTGGCAATGGGCCAGCGACCACAGTGACGGTGAGAGGTAGCAATGAGGCCCGCTCAGGACCACGTGCGCCATCACACGGAGCCTGCCGCAGCCCTTCCGTGGGCTCCAGCTCCTCCTCTCTCACCTGGAAGGATGCTGGGACAGCCGGCGGAGGAGCCGGAAGCTGTTCCGACATCACCTAGGAAGCAGGTGCAGCAGCGCAGCCACGCTCTCTGGGCGCTCTCAGCCGTTCCCACGCGGGTCAGGGCCAACTGCCCAGCGTGGAATTCAACAGGCGATGTCTCCACCTTGAAGGAGGAGACCACAGGGACAACACTGGGACAGTCACGGTGCTGTGTCGTCAACGGAAAGGAAATTTGAGGGCTGGGACAGAGCAGGGGCCCAGCAAATACCTGAGCCATCTATTTTTTTGTTGTTAAGGTTTATTTATTTATTGGAGAGGCAAAGTCTCTCTCTCTCTCTCTCTCTCTCTCACATATGTACGAACACACACACACACACACACATTCCACCTGCTGGTTCACTTCCCCAAATGCCCACAACAGCTGGGGCTGGGCCGGGCTGCAGCCCGGAGCCAGGACTTCTACGTGGGTGGCAGGAACTCAAGGACATGAGACAGCGCCGGCTGCCTCCCAGGCGCGTGCGAAGGGGGCTGAACTGGAAGTGGAGCAGCTGGGACTTGGCCTGGCCCTCGAATACCGGAGGCCGGTGTTTCAGGCAATGGCTTAGCCTGCTGGGCCGGGAAGCTAATGCCTCGATCTGTTTGTCGTCATTTGGTTGGACCATTTGTCCAGGGAGTCACGTGATGGTCACAGGCAAAACCACTGCTCTCTGTCCTTTTGCTCGGGGTGTGGAGAACGGAGGTTCCCAGTGGCTACGGGGCTGGCACTGCCGCGAGGGCTCCCAGGCAGGTGAGCTGGGGGTGGAGGCGGAGGCCGGACTGTGCCGATGAATCCAAGCGGGGGTCTGCCCCGTGCACAGGAATGAGGAGAGCTGCTTTGCTTGGAGTGGTTGGCAGGTCGCTCAGAGCAGAGACAGCTGCCCTGCTGGGCGGTGCTCGCGTGGTCGCCGGACTGTGGCTGAGTGTGGGATGGGCAGACAGGCAGACACCGGACGAAGAAGCTGACCCCCATGGCTCCCCAAAGACGGGAGGCCCCGCACGCCCTGTGGTCCCACACTGGGAAGTGCGAGCAGCAGGAGCCCCAGGGCACAAGGGGAGCAGGGACAGAGCCTGCACTGTGGCTGCCATGGGGAGGGTGGAGAGGGGGCTTGGGCGGGGCGGGCCAGCGAGGCAGCCTTAGTAGAGGCTTGCAGGCTGCGGCTGCTTCCCGGGCGTCCGGTGGCCTGGGCCAGGGAGGAAGACAGGGGAGGCTCAGCAAGGAGACCCTGGTGGAGGCGGCAGGGGGGCGGGGGCACAGGTGGGTTGAGGGCCGGTGGGAGATGGGAAGAGAAGAGTTAGGTACTCCTCCCCTGGGTCCCCTCCAGACCGCCTTCCATGTGCCGTATGCGTGTCGGGAAAAGTCACATGTCTACACTGGGGAGAAGCGGCCAACACCCAGGGCAGGAAAACACAATGCGGGAGCTCTGTGCACCCAGGCCAGAGGCACGGAGGGCGACTCATCCCCTTAGGGACCCTGAAAAAGCAGTGCGCGCGTCCATCCGCGTCTGCCTGCTGGCCCCCAGCTGACGGTCACTGCGCGGAGCAGGGTGGAGGATGGGGCTACACCGCACACAACCCACCTTGGAGCCGGCTTCCCAGGCCGAGTGAGGAGCGCAGAAGAACCCAGCGCCGCTGCGCAGACGCACCCGAGGCCGGCAGGTGTGGCCCGGTGGGGTCAGGTGCCAGGCAGCGGCCGACTGCTCTGCCCAGGGCAGCTCCCGGATCCTCTGCGTCTGCAAGTCTATGAGGAAAGTGTGACGGTGCCTGATGCCCAGGGACTGCGGTCAGCACCAGCAGGACGGTCAGCGCCGGCAGGGCGGTCAGTGTCACCAGGGCGGTCAGTGTCGGCAGGGCAGTCAGCGCCGGCAGGGCGGTCAGTGTCACCAGGGTGGTGAGTGTCGGCAGGGCGGTCAGTGTTGGCAGGGCGGTCAGTGTCACCAGGGCGGTCAGCACCGGCAGGGCGGTCAGCGCCGGCAGAGTGGTCAGCGCCGGCAGGGTGGTCAGTGTCACCAGGGCAGTCAGTGTCACCAGGGCGGTCAGTGTCACCAGGGCGGTCAGTGTCAGCAGGGCGGTCAGCAACATCAGGGTGGTCAGTGTCACCAGGGTGGTCAGCGCCGGCAGGGTGGTCAGCGCCAGCAGGGCGGTCAGTGTTGGCAGGGCGGTCAGTGTTGGCAGGGCGGTCAGCAACATCAGGGTGGTCAGTGTCACCAGGGTGGTCAGCGCCGGCAGGGTGGTCAGTGTCACCAGGGCAGTCAGTGTCACCAGGGCGGTCAGTGTCACCAGGGCGGTCAGTGTCAGCAGGGCGGTCAGCAACATCAGGGTGGTCAGTGTCACCAGGGTGGTCAGCGCCGGCAGGGTGGTCAGTGTCAGCAGGGCAGTCAGTGTTGGCAGGGCGGTCAGCGACATTAAGGTGGTCAGCGTCATCAGGGCGGTCAGCGCCGGCAGGACGGTCAGTGCCAGCAGCCCCCACACAACTCCCTGGTAGCTCCGAGCCCGGCCCTTGCCCCGACTCTGCCCCTCACTGGGTAAGGAGGGGCGGGGTCCTGTCCTGCGCTGAGGGGGCCCTGCCCGCCCCAGGCCAGCTTCTCCTGCGAGGAGAGCCCCTCACCTCTGATCTAGGCTCGCTGAGATCATGGCCGGCTCCAGTCACCTCTACAACGTCCCCTGCGTCTGCACGTGGGCCGCGTGATGTGACACCGCCGTGATGACACAGCTGCCCTGCTTAAAGCCGGTCCTTTCCCAACCCCTTATCCTCTGGCCTCTCCACCACGTCTCCTGCATTAAGTGAACTTGTAACTTCAAATTCAAATCCTATTCAGCAGTGTCCAAGTGAATGCAGTTTATGTCAGCATTTTTGATTCATGAATTAATTTACTACATGTGGCAAAACATGCTTCCAAAGGAGAAAACTGCAACTATTAAGTTCATTCACTTAAATGTTATTAAATATTAAGGCAGCATTAGGGAGAGAATTAGAATCTGTGTAGTCGTTGGGAGCATCACGTACTGCAGATAGGCTGAGCTCGCCATCAGACGCCGTAGCTAGCGCTTCCCGAGGCGCGTCCTCACGGTTCTAAGTCCCTGCGAGCGCCGATCTCCTCCACCGCGCGTGGAGACCACTGTCCTGTGTCTCCGTAAGTCTCGGCTTCTCTGTCTGGTGAATTCCGCACGCCGTCCCCTGTCCCACTCACCTGGGTTTTGGCGTGGAGATGGAAGACACGTTCTCTGTGTGCAGCAGCCATGATTTGTAAACGTTTTATCTCCAAACTGTAACCTGAGGATTTGCTGTTCCAGGACCCGCACGCCTTGTTCGGTGACCACATGGGCGTCCCTGCTGTGGCCATGGCCTTGGAAGTGGTCATTTCTGGTGGCGAGAACATTCACAGTGAGGCCTCCAGGCCTCGGAACAGCGGCCCCTGTGCCCCAGCTGTAGCTTTGCACCTGCTCCTCCCAGCCCCTGGTCCCCGCTGCTCCGTCCTCGCCCTCCATGCCGTCAGCATGTTTGGATTCCCCGTACGAGTAGGGTCTCAGGGGCCTGCCTCGTTTCCCCTGCCACGGTGTCTCCCGGCTTGCCCGTGTCGTCACCGATGGCAGGATGTCACCGGGTTCTCCTGTGCCGCAAAGCTACAGCAAGCCAAACAGTATGGCACCGGCAGGAATACGAACACTCGACCCACCGAACAGAACGGGCAGCCAGAAACACACCCACACAGCTACCACCGAGCCTGGACAGAGGTGCCGAGAAGCCACAGTCTCGTCAGTGAGTGGTGGCTGGGAAGTTGGATAGCCACAGGTGTAGAGGGCGCCTCCAGGCTGGCCTCTCACCATGTACAAATCAACGCAGACCGCACTGGAGATTTCGTGTTAAAGATGTATTTACTTATTTGAGAGAGTTACAGAGAGGCAGAGAGGGAGAGAGAGGGAGGGAGGGAAGGAGAGAGGGAGAGAGAGGGGGGGAGGGAGGGAGGGAGAGAAGGAGAGAGGGAAAGAGGGAGGGAGGGAGGGAGAGACGAAGAGAGGGAGGGAGGGAAAGAGGGAGGGAGGGAGAGAGGGAGAGAGAGAGGGAGGGGGAGAGAGAGCGAGCCGCACTGGAGATGTGAGGCCTAGAACAATGAAGCCACTAGATGAATCATAGGGAAAACTCTTCTGGACATTGGCCTGGGAGATAAATTTTTTTGGGGAAACACCGCAAAGGCACCAGCAGCAAAAGCAAAAACACAAGTAGAGTAAATGGGATTGCACTGAACTTGAGCTTTTCTTCAGTTTCCGCACCAGAAAGGGAGCGATCAACAGAGCGGAGAGACGGTGTGGAGGGTGGGCGTGCACGGCGGTCCGCACACGAGGCAGGTTAACGTCCAGAACTCCCAGGCCACTCAGACCCACGGCAGGAACCAAGCAGAAGCAACCGCCCAGGGAGAACGGGCAGGGGTCCCCAAAGGCAGACAGAAGCGCCCGACAGGCTCGTGAGCAGACGTTCAGCACCCTGGCCAGCAGGGCAATGAGAAGTGCTCTCCCTCCGGTGAGGCTGGCTGTGGCCAGCGTGACCCAGGGAAGCACGCCTGGCCCTGGAGTGGAGAAGGGGCCCTCAGACTCGCGTGCGGGAAGGCCACGCACAACAGTCCTTACGGGAGTAGCAGGGAAAATGTCTTGAGGCTCCTCATCATTAGCAGTGGAAGTGCCGCACGATCCTGGGATCCCACAGCGGGGCCAAGCGCACAGTGACGTCAGTGTCTCGGAGATAGCGATGCTCCCACGCTCGCTGCCACGTTACCCACGGTGGACAGGGCGTGGGGCAGGCTCAGGGGCTGTCGCGGGCTGGCTGGAGGAGCAGTGCAGCCTCTGTCCCCTCTCCCTTTCCTCGCTGGTGCTGCCTGCTTGCCAGCCCCGCCTGTCAGCTCTGGTGCGTTCTGCTGGCTCTGTAGGTCGCAGCACCCAGCCACCTCCCAGAGGGCTCAGCGGGCCTGTGTAGAGCTCTCGCTGGGGCCCCAGAGCCCCTGCCTTACGCTGTGGGCCCACACGAGTTTGTTTAGAAGACAACTCCTGGAAGCTTTGCTTTATTTTTTTTTTCAAGGTTTATTTTATTTATTTGAAAGACAGAGTTACAGAGAGAGGTAAAGACAGAGAGAGAGAGAGAGAGAGAGAGAGGTCTTCCATCCGCTGGTTCACTCCCCAGAAGGCTGCAATGTCTGGAGCTGCGCCGATCCGAAGCCAGCAGCCAGGAGCTTCCTCCTGGTCTCCCATGTGGGTGCAGGGGCCCAAGGACTTGAGCCATCTTCCACTGCTTTCCCAGGCCACAGCAGAGAGCTGGATTGGAAGTGGAGCAGCTGGGACTTGAACTGATGCCCATATGGGATGCTGGTGCTGCAGGCCAAAGCCTTAACCCGTTGCACCACAGTGCCGGCCCCAAGGAAGCTTTACTTTAAATATAAAGTACTATCAAGGAATTCTTCACAGACAATGTGAGGTTCATTCATCCTCTGCCCACGGGTTCATGTGTTAATTCACTAGGAAATGAAACCAGTTAGGGGCCGGGTTGTAGCACAGAGGGCTAAGCCGCTGCTTGGAGTGCTGGCATCCTTGTCAAGTGCCTGAGTCCTGGCTGCTTTGCTTCTGATCCAGTTTCCTATTTTTTTAAAGATTTATTTTATTTATTTGAAAGACAGAGTTACAGAGAGAGGTAGAGACAGAGATAGAGGTCTTCTACAAGATGGCTCACTCCCTAGATGGCTAGAGCTGCACCGATCCGAAGTCAGGATCCAGGAACTTCCTCCAGGTCTCCCACACAGGTGCAGGAACCCAAGGACCTGGGCCATCTACCACTGCTTTCTCAGGCCATAGCAGAGAGCTGGATCAGAAGTGGAGCAGTCGGGTCTTGAACCGGCACCAACATGGGATGCCAGGACTGCAGGCCAGGGCTTTAACCCACTGTGCCACCGGCCCCCCAGCTTCCTGCTAATGTACTTGGGAAGGCTGCTGCCATCCAGGTGGGAGATGGATGGAGCTCCTGACTCCTGGATTCAGCCTGAGCCAGCCCTGGCTGGTGCAGCCGTTTGGGGGAGTGAACCAGAGAATGAAACATCTCTCTTTCCCTCTCTCTTTCAAACAAACAAACAAATCTTTTTTAAAAACCGGTACTCGTCTGCATGTGTGCAGCACAGGTGGTGCCGTGTGTCCCCCCCGTGTGTCCCCACGTACGAAGGCAGGCAGGTGCGCGAGCATCCCGGCCGTGTGCCTCCAGAGATCCCCAAGTCTGCCTTTGAGCACCGGTGACGGGAAGGAGCCGACGGCCATGCAGCTGAGGAGGCACGGCCGCCTTCCGCCTCTGAGACCCCGTCTGTGCAAGCGCCCGTGGCCGTCGTGACACTGCACAGATTCCTCTGTCCTGGACCACGCCGCGCGCTGACCCCGCTCCAGACTCTGCCAGGGGCCAGCGTGAAGCTGCCCAGCTCACGGACAAGAGGGCGTAGCACCTCGTTTTGGGAAAGTGGTGAGAGATGCCCTGTGCTGGCTTCACGGTGTGACCCCAACCAGGATGGAAGGAGCAAGGACAAGGAGGACCGGGGCCACAGGGCCGGGCTGCCCGGGCGCAGACACGCACGGAGGTCCTGGTCACTGGGCGTCTCCTTAGCTCCCTGGGAAGTAACTCGGTGAAAACCCCCGGGAAGGAGGGAGGCACAGAGTGGTCCCTGGGGCTGCTAACCCCGGATGCTGCATCAACACCGGAAGCCGAGCTTCGGCTCTGAGAAAAAACGAGCAACATGGACCCGCGCCTCAGCGACCTGGACACGGCCCAGCCTGAGTTTTGCTTTTTGTTGTTGCTTTTTTCAGCTCCCAGCTGTTTATTATTTATTTCGTCATTTTGCCAAACCAAAGTTCCCTTAAAACCAAGATCTATTTCCTTGCTTAAAATAAAAATAAAGCAAATAGGATCATTTTATATAAATAATGGAAGTGGGATGCTCCGGGTTGGAGCTCTTGCCAGGGTCATAAATCACTGGTCAAGAATAATGGTCTCTTTATTACTTAAAAAATACTAACAACTGGGCTATTTAAATATCAATAAAGAGAGTTTGGAAGGAGTGGAGTTTATTTCAGATAAACAACTTTTTTTTTTTTTTTTTTTTTTTTTTAATTTTGGTCCAAAACTAGTCTGTTTCCAGAAGGGTCCCAGCAGTCTGAGTGGCTGGGGAATCCTGGGAACCATCGCTTCCTGTTTACACCCAGCGCGGATCCACAGGAACCTGAAGTCGGCAACCGTTCTCCAACGCCCTCCCCGGGTGCCCTCAGAGCCCTGTGTGGTGGGGAAACTCGGAATGGCCCAGAGGTGTTCAGTCTCCGGCGGCTCACATCCAACACGTGACAGCCATGCGTGGACCAGAGTTCACCAGCCTCAGTCAGCTTCACACACACATCCCCGGCAAACATCACCACGAGATTTATTTTCCAGAAAAGCACCTTCATTGTCTTTGATTTTATAGATTTCCGAGAGGAAATACAGGACCATCGCCTGCTCGTTGCTTTCAAACTCAGTGCAAACGGCTACCTGCCCCGCGGACTGCTCAGTCCTCCGTCTGGTTGTGTTCTGACCGCGCCTCCACGTCTGTGCTCGGGTGCTGGCTGAAGACGCGCGTCAGTGATGCCACAGTAAGCTCTCAGCTTGTCTAATAAGAAGCCTTTTTTTATTTGACAGATAGAGTTATAGACAGTGTGAGAGACAGAGAGAAAGGTCTTCCTTCCCTTGGTTCACCCCCGAAATGGCCGCTACGGCCGGTGCTGTGCCAATCCGAAGCCCGGAGCCAGGTGCTTCTCCTGGTCTCCCATGCGGGTGCAGGGCCCAAGCACTTGGGCCATCCTCCACTGCACTCCCGGGCCACAGCAGAGAGCTGGACTGGAAGAAGAGCAACCGGGACAGAACCGGTGCCCCGACCGGAACTAGAACCCGGGGTGCCGGCGCCGCAGGTGGAGCATTAACCTAGTGCACCACGGAGCCGGCCCCAGGAAGCATTTTTAATCCCCTCACGGTCCTGCGGAGGTGTTTCTTGGTGTGGCAGTCCTCTGCGGAAGCTGGGTCAGGCCTTTTCCAAGGTCACGGCAGAGGGAAGGCTCCTTAACACCTGAAGGAGGTCGATGCTCCAGCCGCAAGTCTAACTTAACGTTCTTGGTTTGCTTCACCCCTTATACAATTTCTGAAATAGTTTTTGTCTTTTTCCTTTGAAACAAGCTTGAGTTGTGGGAAGTCAGAAAACGCACAGGTTCAACAATCGGTTTCTAAGAGATAGAACATGATTTTCAAAATAAAACTGGAAACTCCTGCAAACTAGTCTAAAATTCCCTAGACCTGAGCTGTGGGACAGAGAGTGTAAGACTTCAATACGCCGGGAAAACACGCGATGGAAGTAGCTCCTGTCGCAGCGGAAAACACTGCTCTGTGACCCAGCAGATGGCTCTGCTTCCGGGTGCTTGGTCTTTGCTGTTTATTTGCGTCCCCCCAGCAGCAAGTGCACCCGCAGTGACAACAAAGCACGCAGAACCACGCCAACGAGGTCCACCGGGCACCTGCTTGGCCCTCAACCCAACGACCAATCCAGAGTTGCCAGGGGCCCGCAGGTCCCCCTGGGGCAGATCTGAAGGTGACGAGAGAGAGGGCACTGGGCCTGAGGGATCCCCAGCTCACAGCAGCCCCTGAGTGGAGGAAACCTCTGGCCTCAGAACGGCAGGCCAAGGCTCTGCTGGTTGTGGGGGCCACGGGCTGCTGCCCCACTGAATGCTTGCCTGTGTCCCCAGCTGCAGATCTGAGCATCGAGGAAGGCAAAGCAAGAGCCCAAGGCTTTGCTCGGATCAGTCTGCTCACGGTGAGCTCTGACCATGGGGACCGCGATGGGATGCAGTCAGCTGCGGCACTCAGGGGGCAGGTCTGTGTCCCTGTGCAGGCTTCGAGGGGATGGGCTAGGGCACGCCGAAACACACCTGGCCTCGCGCCTGCGTGGACTCAGGGGTTAAATACCCCACGGCCAGCACCTCCCTGCCACAGCGAATGTTTCCACAAAAAAAGACCTCCACCTGGGGAAGCCGGAACCCCTGGTGGCTCTCTGCCGTGTACTCTGGCTTCGACCTCAGCGCTCTGTGACCCAGGGAGCAAATGTGGCCCTCTGCCTGCCTTTACAAAGAAAGTTTTATTGGAACACGAGCAGGTCCGTTCGTTTGCATGCCGTTCGGGGCTGTTTTTGCAGAGCTGAGTAGTGACAGACACTGGTCTACGAATCCTAAAACACTCTGCAGCTGTCTACACGAAAACGTGTCAGTTCCTGCTCTAGATGGCCGCCCTACGTGCCGGTGAACAGGATTTTATGTTTTGGACCCAAGGTTGTTGGGAAGGGTTTCGGTACGAGGGTATCCCATCTTGGGGGCACCCCTGCAGTATCCCCATCTTGGGGGCCCCCCTGCAGGACTGGCAGTTAGCACAGCTGCCACTCCAGCCGAGGTCACCAGCACTCCTCACTCTTGGGACAACAGGCACGGAGACGTCCCAAGGAGTCGGGAGGCGCCGTGCCGGGGCCAACGACTCAACAGGTTCACTGTTTGATTTGGGAATACGATCTCTCCTCTGGGCTCCTGTAGCAAGACAGTTTAAGTCAGTGGTTTGAGGCCATCAAGGTGGCACTCACCTGCTTCGTATCGCAGGCTGTTGTTTCAATCCTCCAAGCCCCTTAAAGGGAGACAGAAGGGTGTCACGAGGAGTGAGCCATGAGGATGTGGGTGAGGGTCTTTGTCCACACGCGATGCGGGCGTTCAGTGTTTGAATTTCTGCACCTGCAATGTGCGGTTAGACTGCAGAGCACAAGACCCGTTTCCAGTCTCCGTCCTCTGTGAACGTCCGCCTGTGGCCATCTTGCCCCAGGGACTCGGACGTAGGAAGGACTGTTGGGTGCAGTCCAGCAACCGGTGTGAGATGGAAGTCAGAAACAGGCAGAGGAGGCTGCGCCCTCTTCGGCTTATCTCGTCAGTCTCGCACCATGAACTTGACCCTTTCTCACAGGACGTAGAGGAAAAGAAAAATCTCTTAGATGAAATATTTTTGTAATTTGCTGACTTGACAACATTCGGTGAGTTATGATTTCCGTCTGTGTGTCTGTTTGTATTCACAGGTCTTATCTATCTCCATCGACACAGCTGTGTCTCTGGTTTCTTAACGACAAGCCCAGATTTCTGGACTTCTGTGTGATCCCAGGTGATGCTCTTAATAGGACTTGAATCCTAAAAACCGGAAACACATTGGAATAAAAACCCACAGGGCACTGTTTTGGAAAACGTGGGAAGCGTTGAATTCTTTCCGAAACACGCAAACTCGCTCACCTTTTCCTTGAGGCCATGCCAACACTGATTTTAAAAAAATCCCTTGAGGATGTTTAAGGGGGAATGTCTTGTTCCTCTGTCATGATGAAGTGGCGTGGTTCGCCAAGAAAGGATGGCATTCTGTGTGGGATTTGAACAGACCTAGAACGATGTGGCAAGACACCACCAGCTCCTCCCACATGGCTGGGTAGAGCAAAAAATGAATTATTTGGACTTCAAACACCTAGAAACCAAGAACAAAATATCACAGTAGCCGTCCCTTGGGCAAGCGTGCGTGGTCCACGGTTTCCGTAGTTATCCACGGCCAAACGCAGTGTGGAAATGCTAGACGGGAAGTTCCAGGAAGAAACCATTGTAAGTTGCAAGCTGTGCTCTGTTCTGGGCGGTGGGATGCGGCTCCTGCCCTCCCCCTCCTCCCCATCAGTGTGAATCGCGCCTTTGCCCAGCCTGGCCACCCTGCACACGCCACCCGGTATCGCTCACTGTCTCTGCCTCGGTTCCCAGACCCACGGCCTTGGAGCTTCAGCGCCTGTGTGCGAGGACCCCTTAGTCTGCGAACCAAGGGCCCCAGCGCTCGGGAGAGGAGGTGCCAAGGAGAAGCTGTCGAAAGCTGCTTCTAAGTGGAGAGCTGGACTCCTTGGCTCACAGGGAAAGACCAAGAGTCGTCAGCTGGGTCAAATCTACTTGTGAGGTTGTGAAAAGCAGAGGGCCACGGGTGCTGGTCTTACTAGCACCTCAGACGGCGAAGCTGGGGCCACAGTGTGTGCTTAGCTGAGAGGGAAAAGGCGTCCTCTGTGTGGGCACGCAGTTGTGTACGAACATGTAGGGAAACGCACAGCGTGCGTGGCGTCTGGTGCTCTCTCTGGCTTCGGATGTCCCTGGGCACTGGGAATGTGGTGCCCACGGGTATGGGGGCTGCCAGCACGGATGTACATGGGCTCGACACGTGCAGAAAGGAGAGGAATCTCCCGTGCCAGACAACGGCGGGAATGAAAGACGAGCCCAGAGGCTAATGCCGAGGTTCTTTTGTGTGGAATGGGAGCCAGGGAATGACCTTGAGCTGCCTTGGGCGAGTGGAGGGAGGACTTGGAGGGAGGACTTTGACTGTAGACAGGTGTCACGCGGGGTGTTTGCCGTGACGCCTTTACCAAGGCAGAACCCTCGGAAGCTTCCATCCTGTGACTTTGGAAAAGCTTGGCCGTTGCTGCAGGCTGGTGGCGAGACAGTGGGAGCTTGTCCGTTTCTCCCCAGAGTGTGTAAGGAAGGAACTGGGAGCTTCCAAAAAGTCTAACTTCATAGACCTGTAGCTGAGTGAGAGGAGCAGGTACCGGCAGGTTCAACACAGACGGAGCACTCGCCAACAGCTTCCGCGACCCCGGCAAAACCTCGGATGGCTTGTTCTCCTGCAGAAATCGGTGGCTAAGCCTCAAACCACATGGAGAAGAAAGGTGTCCTGAATAACCAGTCTTGTACTAGAGGGCACTTGGAGAACTCACGGTTCCTGACTTGAAAACTTATTTCAGAGCCTCATTAATGAACAAAATAGCACGAGCACGGGGAGACGTGCGCAGATCAGGCAAAATTAAGAATGAACACTCCCGCCTTTCAAGCCTAACGGCGAGGACACACAGTGTGATGTGTGCATCGCATCCTTCGTTCCCGCACGAGGCCTTGAAGGTGTGCACGCTGGTCCACGGTCTCCGAGTTGGGGGCCCGAGCGGGACCAGGCGGCCGCCGGGCAGATAAACAGGGGGAGGGCTGACTTCCGTTCTTGTCTTGATTCCGCGGCTCGAAGAACTGGGAGAGCTTTACAAAGCTTTTAAATCTCTCTGCCATTTAAGGACAAAATAATTTCCATTTTAATGTTTGCTTCACTTTTTTCCAAAGGTGTAAACAATTTCCGTCCAAACATATCTATCACCTAAGATGACGCAGCTCGCCACAGTATTCTGTGGTGGCTTCCTTATTTCTTCTTGTTCTAAGATCTTCCTTTAAAAGGCAAAGCCGTATAATCTTCCAACTTTATGAACAAAATGTTCATAGTACAGAGCAAAGCACACACAGGTGCACATGCACAGCCCCTGGCTGCCTCCAGATGGATCAGGCTGCATGGTTTCCCTGTTAGGCGACAACTGGATCACAACGGCTTTTTTCAGCCGTGCCAAGTGATGGACTAAAGAAGGGAACACACTGCACAGAGGACACTCCAGCGACGCCCGTGTTGAAAACCCCGTAAAACACGACGGGCTACTAACACGTTCACATCTACTCTCGAAAGAGGAGGAGAGCCCAGAGGCCACGTCCTGGGAACGCAGTGCCAGCGACCGCTGCCCGTGAGCGGCCTCCCCTCCACGCTTCCCGCCGGCCTCCGGGTTCCGAGGGGCATGGAGCAACCCCGACCCGCCACACGCAGCGTGTGGTATGATTGTGACAAGGGCGCCTGCAGAGAGATAAATGACTTGGCCTCGGGGACAATGGATCCGAGCGTCCCCGGATTAGCTGTTCTTTCCCGTGCAGTGAAATGAAACAGGCACACCTGCAGGCAGTGCCTGTCCTTGAAGGTCAAACTGTTTATTGGTAGACACAAGCTTGGAAGGTGCAATCCGCATTCGCGTTGTAGGAGACACCGACTGCCATGCGTTCCATCGCAGGTCCCGTGGGAAATGTGGACCAACTGGACCTGGAGTGGCCGTTGGTCCCAGGGCGTCCACGGATCCCAACAGTGTGTGCGGCCCCCGAACCCCCTGGTAGAATTTCAGACTGAGGCTCCCACTACGCACACCTGCCCTGCAGATGTTACACAGAGTGAGAACTCTGCCGAGAAAAGTGCTACTGGCAGAAACGGTGGGTCACTCAGTCTGCGGCCGTGAGAGGATGTGACAGGGTCTTTTCTATGTTCCAGCTCCGTGCCAGCTGGCCTGGCCCCGCGCCTGGCTTTGGGCAGCACAGCGGGGCTGCGTGAGGGACTCGGGGAACTTGCCAGCAGGCGCGTGGGGGTCTCCCCGCAGCGACCGTGCTGCTGCTCGCCAGCCACTTCCCAGCAAGAAGAGCCCCTCCCACCAGGTCTGGAGTCCTCCGGGGAGCAGACCCAGGGGGAAGAGCAGGGCTGACCAGCAGCCAATTTTTTAAAAAATTTATTTGACAGGTAGAGTTACAGACAGTGAGAGAGAGAGACAGAGAGAAAGGTCTTCTTCCATTGGTTCTCTCCCGAAATGGCCACTGTGGCCGGCGCTGTGCCGATCCAAAGCCAGGAGCCGGGTGCCTCCTCCTGGTCTCCCATGCGGGTGCAGGGCCCAAGCACTTGGGCCATCCTCCACTGCCCTCCCGGGCCACAGCAGAGAGCTGGACTGGAAGAGGAGCAACTGGGACTAGAACCCGGCGCCCATATGGGATGCCAGTGCCGCAGGTGGAGGATTAGCCAAGTGAGCCACAGCGCCGGCCCCCCAGCAGCCAATTTTAACAAGCCCACAGGCAAAAAGATGGGTTAAGAGCGTGGTGTTCATGGGACACATAGAAAACTGTCAATTCTGCCCCGTGTGGGACACAAATCTACTGAAAGGACACTGCGTTAAGTGACCAAGTGAGACACGAACCCTGCACGGTCTCACCCTGGCGTGGGTCCCAAGGAGTGAAACGCGCACAAACCCAGAGTAGAACAGCCTCCCAGAGCTGGGGGGCAGGGAGGAGGCTGGCCGGGGGGAGGAGCGATGGCGCTGGCGCAGAGGGACCCCAGGAGGGTGAGCTCTGTGCTTGGCCGCACGCCGTCCGTGGGAAGCGCCGCAGACCTTCAAATGATGGAGAGATTCCGCCAGGTTAGGGAGCGTCCTTGCCTTAACACTTGGAGTTTTGTCGCCAAGCCACGGACGTTTGCTGAAAGCCTCTTCCTTCACAGTTACGTGCTGCTCGTTCTTGGTTAAGCCTGCGGGAGAACGGTGGTTAACTAGGTCATCCGGGCAGGCGTTGAACCGCGCCCTGTGCTCTGCCCAGCCAGGAGCTCCGCAGACAGCCTGTCCCGGTCCTGCGGCGGCCCTGTGATGTCTGAGTCTCCCTCTGCTGCTCTCTGACTCGGGGTTAAGTCATGACTATCTCGTTTTGGCTACGAAACGGAACATTGCATTCTCTTTATCAGCTTCCCTGCCCTAGGACGTACGTCTTCGAGTTCCTGCCCAGGGGTTAAACATGACCCACGTCCACTGGGAAGATACCAGCTGCTCGCCTGTCTCCCGGGACCTTTCACGGCCAGGCTTCGTGGCGTGTGCTGGTGCTGACCCGTCCTGCGGAGCTCTGCTGCGCTCGTGTTGTTAGTATCTGCTCCCAGCGTTGCAGCGCTTTCCGGCTGCTGTGTTTTTCCCAGGAATGGACTCGTCAGCCCCAAACACTCCCTTGATGATCTAGATGATCTCCCACCACGTCAGCTCCAGCTGCTGGCTCGTCTTCCTCCCCACCTTCTGCCTTCTCCCGCCCTGCTGGCCAGCGTGTGCCCTCGGCCAGAGCCGGCCACCTCCCTTCGTCAACAGCCGGGGCAGCGGCCCGCGTCCCTCTCGAGGGGCTGCCTGGCTCTCACTGTGCGCTCCGACCCCTGTCCGGGGACGGGCACCCTCCTTGCGGGAGGAATGGCGGAGAAGTGGGGCAGCTGAGGGCCTGGGTCTTAGCACCGTGGGCTCCATCTCCGCAGCTGAGCGGTCCCCCGTGGGAAACGTCGTTTTATCCCAGTGTGGAAACCGCCTCTCGCTCCCCCAGATCTTAGTTGTGCTCCTGCAATGTCTAAAGCCGCTCTGTGCACACAGGAGCGAGGCCCGGGAGCTGCTTCTCGTTCCCCCCGTGGGCTGACATTTGGTTGTGGACCGCGGACAAGGACGGGACTTTGTTCACTGCTCTGGTGCAGGGCAGGATCCGGACCGAAGGCTCCACGTTGTGCGTTCTTTGCTGTCCTGTGAAGTAGGGAAGACCCTGAGGCCCTGCCTGTGGCTGCCCCTGCTCCCACGCGTGAGCCCCACCTCCCCACGCCGTCCCCCTCCACCCAGCATCCGCTGCCCCCTGGGCGGGACTTCCTTCCCTGCCATCCCTGAGAATCCCTCCCACGAGCCCCTCTCGTGCTGCCGTGGGAAGCAGGGCCCAGCTCTCTCTCTGCTGCAAGGCTGCAGCTCCAGGCCCTGCTCATCGCTCTGCGCACGTGCAGCTCCCACGTGGCCCTGCCTGGCACCTGCTGTCCTCCCCGCCCCGCTCCGTGACGACAAACCGCTGTCCACCCTCTGTCCAGGGCCCGTCGTCGGCATGCGCCTGGGGCAGGACCCCCTCCCTCACTGGGGCGGGTGATGGGTGAGCTGAACAATTGGCATCAGAACGGAGATGCTCCGGCCACGACCGAGGACACGGGGCCGGCTTTGGTGAACAGCGCTCACTGGCTGCCCGCAGCTCACAGAGGAGGAAGCATAGCCGCGAGAGACCAGACGCATCGCCTGGGCACAGTGCAGCAGCTGCAGGTAGGGCTCTCGCTCGAGGGTCCGTGGCTCCAGCCCAGCACGGCAGCTGCACGGACGGCCTTCCTCCCCACTTGCCCGGGCTCTGGGGCGTGCTCTCCCCACCCGGCTGACGGCAGCATCGGGGGCCCAGGACATGAGAGGGAGGACCCTGTAGTAAGACCAGAGACGGAAGTTCTCCCTCCCTGTCTCTCTCTCTCTGTAGCTCTGACTTTCAAACAAATAAATAAACCTTTAATAAAAGCCCAAGAATCACACTGTGAAGATGAGTCCAGGCTTGGTACACCCGACACTCGCTCTATTTCTCCTGTGTGTAGCCTCCTCCCCACCGTCCTACACGCATTCCACCAGCTTCCTTCTGCTCTTCTGTACCTCACATGCAGACTGCAAACCTGCTGTCACAACGCACCTGCTTCAAAACCATCCGTGCTCATGGCAGAGCCAATCGACAAAACGTGTGGATGGCGCCGTGAGGCCTGGTGGACAACACGGGCCTCGGGCGTGTGCCCAGGGGAGGGAGGGCAGGGCCCAGAGTGTGGATGGCGCCGTCAGCCCAGGTGGACAACATGGGCCTCGGGCGTGTACCCAGGGGAGGGAGGGCAGGGCCAGAGTGTGGATGGCGCCGTGAGCCCAGGGGACAACACAGGCCTCGGGCGTGTGCCCAGGGGAGGGAGGGCAGGCCCAGAGTGTGGATGGCACTGTGAGCCCAGGTGGACAACACGGGCCTCGGGCGTGTGCCCAGGGGAGGGGAAGGCAGGCCCAGAGTGTGGATGGCGTCGTGAGCCAAGGTGGACAACACAGGCCTCGGGCGTGTGCCCAGGGGAGGGAGGGCAGACCCAGAGTGTGATGGCGCCGTCAGCCCAGGTGGACAACACGGGCCTCGGGCGTGTGCCCAGGGGAGGGAGGGCAGGCCCAGAGTGTGATGGCGCCGTGAGCCCAGGTGGACAACACGGGCCTCGGGCGTGTGCCCAGGGGAGGGAGGGCAGGCCCAGAGTGTGATGGCGCAGTGAGCCCAGGTGGACAACACGGGCCTCGGGCGTGTGCCCAGGGGAGGGAGGGCAGGCCCAGAGTGTGGATGGCGCCGTGAGGCCTGGTGGACAACACGGGCCTCGGGCGTGTGCCCAGGGGAGGGAGGGCAGGCCCAGAGTGTGGATGGCGCCGTGAGGCCTGGTGGACAACACGGGCCTCGGGCGTGTGCCCAGGGGAGGGAGGGCAGGCCTAGAGTGTGGATGGCGCCGTGAGCCCAGGTGGACAACACGGGCCTCGTGTGTGTGCCAGGGGAGGGAGTGCAGGGCCCAGAGTGTGGATGGCGCCGTGAGCCCAGGTGGACAACACGGGCCTCGTGTGTGTGCCAGGGGAGGGAGGGCAGGCCCAGAGTGTGGATGGTGCCGTGAGGCCTGGTGGACAACACGGGCCTCGGGCGTGTGCCAGGGGAGGGAGGGCAGGCCTAGAGTGTGGATGGCGGCGTGAGCCCAGGTGGACAACACGGGCCTCGGAGGTGTGCCCAGGGGAGGGAGGGCAGGCCCAGAGTGTGGATGTCGTCGTGAGCCCAGGTGGACAACACGGGTCTTGGGCGTGTGCCCAGGGGAGGGAGGGCAGGGCCCAGAGTGTGGATGGCGCCGTGAGCCCAGGTGGAAAACACGGGCCTCGGGCGTGTGCCCAGGGGAGGGAGGGCAGGACCCAGAGTGTGATGGCGCCGTCGCCCAGGTGGACAACACGGGTCTCGGGCGTGTGCCCAGGGGAGGGAGGGCAGACCCAGAGTGTGGATGGCGCCGTCGCCCAGGTGGACAACACGGGTCTCGGGCATGTGCCCAGGGGAGGGAGGGCAGGCCCAGAGTGTGGATGGCGCCGTGAGCCCAGGTGGACAACATGGGCCTAGGGTGTGTGCCAGGGGAGGGAGGGCAGACCCAGAGTGTGGATGGCGCTGTGAGCCCAGGGGACAACACGGGCCTCGGGCGTGTGCCCAGGGGAGGGAGGGCAGGCCCAGAGTGTGGATGGCGCCGTGAGCCCAGGTGGACAACACGGGCCTAGGGCGTGTGCCAGGGGAGGGAGGGCAGACCCAGAGTGTGGATGGCGCTGTGAGCCTAGGGGACAACACGGGTCTCGGGCGTGTGCCCAGGGGAGGGAGGGCAGGCCCAGAGTGTGGATGGCGCTGTGAGCCCAGGTGGACAACACGGGCCTAGGGCGTGTGCCAGGGGAGGGAGGGCAGACCCAGAGTGTGGATGGCGCCGTGAGCCCAGGTGGAAAACACGGGCCTCGGGCGTGTGCCCAGGGGAGGGAGGGCAGACCCAGAGTGTGATGGCGCCGTCGCCCAGGTGGACAACACGGGTCTCGGGCGTGTGCCCAGGGGAGGGAGGGCAGGGCCCAGAGTGTGGATGGCGCCGTGAGCCCAGGTGGACAACACGGGCCTCGGGCGTGTGCCCAGGGGAGGGAGGGCAGGCCCAGAGTGTGGATGGCGCCGTGAGCCCAGGTGGACAACACGGGCCTAGGGCGTGTGCCAGGGGAGGGAGGGCAGACCCAGAGTGTGGATGGCGCTGTGAGCCCAGGGGACAACACGGGCCTCGGGCGTGTGCCCAGGGGAGGGAGGGCAGGCCCAGAATGTGGATGGCGCCGTGAGGCCTGGTGGACAACACGGGCATCGGGCGTGTGCCCAGGGGAGGGAGGGCAGACCCAGAGTGTGGATGGCGCCGTGAGCCCAGGTGGACAACACGGGTCTCGGGCGTGTGTCCAGGGGAGGGAGGGCAGGCCCAGAGTGTGGATGGCGCCATGAGCCCAGGTGGACAACACGCGCCTCGGGCGTGTGCCAGGGGAGGGAGGGCAGGCCCAGAGTGTGTATGGTGCCGTGAGCCCAGGGGACAACACGGGCCTCGGGCGTGTGCCAGGGAGGGAGTGCAGGGCCCAGAGTGTGATGGCGCCGTGAGCCCAGGGGACAACACGGGCCTCGGGCGTGTGCCCAGGGGAGGGAGGGCAGGCCCAGAGTGTGGATGGCGTCGTGAGCCCAGGTGGACAACACGGGTCTCGGGCATGTGCCCAGGGGAGGGAGGGCAGGCCTAGAGTGTGGATGGCGCCATGAGGTCTGGTGGACAACACGGGCCTCGGGCGTGTGCCCAGGGGAGGGAGGGCAGGCCTAGAGTGTGGATGGCGCCATGAGGTCTGGTGGACAACACGGGCCTCGGGCGTGTGCCCAGGGGAGGGAGGGCAGACCCAGAGTGTGATGGCGCCGTCGCCCAGGTGGACAACACGGGTCTCGGGCGTGTGCCCAGGGGAGGGAGGGCAGGGCCCAGAGTGTGGATGGCGCCGTGAGCCCAGGTGGACAACACGGGCCTCGGGCGTGTGCCCAGGGGAGGGAGGGCAGGCCCAGAGTGTGGATGGCGCCGTGAGCCCAGGTGGACAACACGGGCCTAGGGCGTGTGCCAGGGGAGGGAGGGCAGACCCAGAGTGTGGATGGCGCTGTGAGCCCAGGGGACAACACGGGCCTCGGGCGTGTGCCCAGGGGAGGGAGGGCAGGCCCAGAATGTGGATGGCGCCGTGAGGCCTGGTGGACAACACGGGCATCGGGCGTGTGCCCAGGGGAGGGAGGGCAGGCCTAGAGTGTGGATGGCGCCGTCAGCCCAGGTGGACAACACGGGCCTTGGGCGTGTGCCAGGGGAGGGAGGGCCGGCCTAGAGTGTGGATGGCGCCGTGAGGCCTGGTGGACAACACGGGCCTTGGGCGTGTGCCCAGGGGAGGGAGGGCAGACCCAGAGTGTGGATGGTGCCGTGAGCCCAGGTGGACAACACGGGTCTCGGGCGTGTGTCCAGGGGAGGGAGGGCAGGCCCAGAGTGTGGATGGCGCCATGAGCCCAGGTGGACAACACGCGCCTCGGGCGTGTGCCAGGGGAGGGAGGGCAGGCCCAGAGTGTGGATGGTGCCGTGAGCCCAGGGGACAACACGGGCCTCGGGCGTGTGCCAGGGGAGGGAGTGCAGGGCCCAGAGTGTGATGGCGCCGTGAGCCCAGGTGGACAGCACGGGCCTCGGGCGTGTGCCCAGGGGAGGGAGTGCAGGGCCCAGAGTGTGATGGCGCCGTGAGCCCAGGGGACAACACGGGCCTCGGGCGTGTGCCAGGGGAGGGAGGGCAGGCCCAGAGTGTGGATGGCGCCATGAGGTCTGGTGGACAACACGGGCCTCGGGCGTGTGCCCAGGGGAGGGAGGGCAGGCCTAGAGTGTGGATGGCGCCGTGAGCCCAGGTGGACAACACAGGGCCTCGGGCGTGTGCCAGGGGAGGGAGGGCAGGGCCCAGAGTGTGGATGGCGCCGTGAGCCCAGGGGACAACACGGGGCCTCGGGCGTGTGCCCAGGGAGGGAGGGCAGGGCCCAGAGTGTCCCCGAGTAAAGGAGGCAGCCGCAGAGGGAACCACGCTGGGCGTAAACTCCGTGAACTTTACACACGCGGCAGGGGACAAGAGCCTAAGATCACACAGCCCCTGGTCCCTGGGGTTAGCTCTCTCATCTGCCTTCAAAGGCCTCCCGGCACCCGAGCCCCGCCCAGGTACCACCCCACAGCGCCCTGGGGTTGGCGAGTTCCTCTTCCTTCCTCTTCATCATGGGCGGTGCTTCCAGCGGCTCTGGGCGCCGCCTGACGCTGGGGGTTGAGGGAGAGGACAAGCCATCAATCTCGCTCTGACAGCATCGCTTCAGGGTTGCACACAGGTCACTCCCCAGTGCAGCTGGGATCCCCTGCAGCCAGGCCTGGGCCGCCACCCATCCTGGGTGAGACAGGGGGAGGGTGTGTGCGTAGCCTGAGGACCTCGGCACCTTTGCCATGGGAGGAGGTGCCAACCCCGGTTCCCCCACATTTGTGCTGCCGATACCCCCACCAGCCTCTCCTGGGAGCTCTGATTCTGCAATGTTCCCCAACAGCCTTGGTGTTTACCGCGGGGAGCGCAGCTCGGTCCTGTCCTGTCCTGAGGGCCTCGGTCACTTCCCTAGGCTGCCTGTGCGTCCGGGTGTGTGGGCCCCTCCCCTCCAGACAAGGTGTCAGGCTCCGGCCCGGCCAGCTTCATCCCTGTGTCTGCAGCTCACTGCTGCTCCCCAGGCTCAGTCCCTGCCCGCCGAGGCCACGCTCCTGCGGGCCACCCCCAGCTGGTGTCCTGTCTCTTAGCGGCCACACGGAGCAGACTTGATGTGGGTGGTGCTGCAGGAGGTGCTGCTCTGAGTCCCTGTGGGGAAGAGCCGCAGTGCCGGGGGAAGGTGATGCGGGGTAGGGGTGGGGGTGAGCAGCGGAGCCGGCAGTGCCCGGCAGCGCCCGGTGGTGACCGCACAACGGCAATGAGGCCTCCCAGGCCGGCCTCCTGGGGGGGCGCAGAGCTCCGCTGAGCACACGTGGGTAGCAGGGACCCAGGGAGCTGGTGTGGGCGTGGGGCCAGGGCTCACACTCGGGCACTTCCACAGATAACTCAAGTGTCTGACTGCAAGGCCGATGCCCACCCGGCACTGCTCGTTTTTAAACTCCTCCGTCTCAGAGGCTCTGACGCCCCTGTCTTGGCGAAGCCGCGCTCTGAGCTCCACCTCCACCCTCACATCCTCACCAGAGGGTCTCCTCGTCTGCCTGGGTCCACGCTGCCCCTCCGCGGCTTCACGCTCCTCCTCCGTCCGCTCAGAGTTCCATCCCTGGGTTCTCGCCTGGAGACGAAAGAAGCCAATGCTGGACAGGGATCACTAGCTTAGCTATCTGCATTTGCATGACCTATAACCTTTGAAAATACCGGCCAGTGGCCGGCACTCTGGTGTAGTGGGTTAATTAATAAGCAGCCTACAGCACCAGCATCCCATATGGGCACCGGTTCAAGTCCTGGTGGCTCCATTCTGATCCAGCTCTAGGCTATGGCCTGGGAAAGCAGTGGAGGATGGCTCGAGTGCTTGGGCCCCTGCACCCATGTGGGAGACCCAGAAGAAGCTCCTGGTTCCTGACTCGGCTGGGCCCAGCCCGAGCCCTTTCATCCATCTGGGGAGAGAATCAGTGGCTGGGAGATCAACCCCTCTCTCTTTCTGTCTCTCTGTAACTCTGACTTTCAAATAAATAAGTGAATCTTTGAGAAAACGAACCTGGATCTCCCCGGTGAGACCAGGTGACCACAGGGAGACTTCTCTGTGTGCTGCTGTGAGTTCTGCACTTCCAAGACCATGCTCCATTGCTCCCTGGGGACGCTCGCTGTTTGTCAATGGAACCCCCCGCCCCTGCCGCGGCACCCTGCCCCGTCCACGTGCCATGCTGTCTGTTTAGACCAATACACTGTGATAGTTAACCCACCAAGACAAGCCTCGCTTTCTCACCTGCACCAGAACCCATTTGCCCAGAACGTGCCCCATCCCAGCACAGGGGGCGTGCCAGGGCTCTGCTCTCTGTTCAGCAACACCTGGCGTGTCCCCGCACGGCTGGGCAGGGCGAGTAACAGTCTCAGGGCCCTGCCTTTTCCCCAAGTGCATGAGAGCGCTGTGCCACGCTCAGCAGGGCCCCGCCTGGCCCACGGGGAGCTGGTTCCGCAGCAGGACAGCTGTTAGAGCCAGGACCCCAGCACCGGACGTGGTTCAGCCTGCTCTCTGCTGTCCTCGGCCAAGCAGAGGGCGGAGTCACAGGTCAGGGGCAGAGTTGGCAGAGGTCCTGGCGGCTCTGGGAGGCCCTGAGACGCTGCCATGTTCCTGACGATGCTTTAGTGCTGGGTGTTCTGGGAGCACGCCCGTCCGGGTGGGCCACTGTGGAGACAACGCCATCACGGCCCGGGTTCCCGACGGAGCACAAACAGGCGGCCGCATGGGGTGGCGGCGCGGCCAGGGCCCAGCAGCCTCTGAGAAGAGGCGGTGGAACGGGATAGTTTCATAAACTCCTTCTCCTGTCAGTCAAGGGGGTCTCATAAACCCAGCGAGTGCACAGGGGCCAGCAGCACTCCTTGGACTGTGGGCTCCGCGTGAGCCAAGCTCGCCAGAGTCCGCAGCCGGCAAGAAAGTGCTGTCCTTACCAGACACGGAGTCAGGGACCGGTGCGCCCCGAACCATGATCTGAGCAGCGTCTTACTTTGTCCTTGGTGAACTACCTCCGCGGAGCTGTGAGCTGAGGGTTTGGTGCGAGGCGATTCGGTAGCACGTCTTGTCCAGGAGTTCCGCCTCCTTCTAAATGAGGTTGCTCTGAAGTGCACCATCCACACTGTTAGTACGTAGAACCATCCAGACCTCCACCCAGGACTCCCGGACAGGGAAACCGAGCTCTCCCAGTGACCTCACCTGGATTCGCCTTCAGTGAAACACGTTCAGTCTGTTACTCTAGGATGTTAGACGCTGCTTCGTAGAGAGAGAGGCTGTGTGAAAGGCAGGGAGGCCTGAGTCAAAGCAGGATCCCCGATGTGACTGAACAGCCACCGAGCCCTGCGTACTCGGGGCCCCGGGTCCCACCGCGCGCTGTTCATTGTCCCATGTCAAATCTGGAGATGTTTCAAACCAAGACCAGCAGCCTACAGCCATTATTTTCTCTAAGAAAATTAGCACGTCCTTTATGGCACCGGAAACGTCATGGCCGACGCTTGGGATCCGATCCCCGCTGCCTAAGCTGCTTCTGTGGCGCACGGGACAGGTGCACGACTGCAAGTCTGACTCCTGCACACCCTGCTGTCGGCCTCTCCTCAGAGCTGTGTGTGTGGCATCCAGAGGGGAGGTGGGGATTGTGCTCATGCCAATCAAGCGTGGAGCTGTCACACAGCTCTCAGGAATAACTTAAAAACGAATGAACTGGGGCTGGTGCTGTGGCATAGCAGGTCAAGCCGCCGCCTCGCAGCGCCGGCATCCCATATGGGCGCCAGTTCGAGTCCCGGCTGCTCCACTTCCAGTCCAGCTCTCTGCTGTGGCCTGGGAAAGCAGTAGAAGATGGCCTAGGTCCTTGGGCCCCTGCACCTGTGTGGGAGACCCGGAAGAAGCTTGTGGTTTCTGGCTTCAGATCTGCATGGCCCTTTGCAGCCATATGGGGAGTGACCCAGCGGATGGAAGACCTCTCTCTCTGTGTCTCTTCTCTCTCTGTCATTCTGCCTTCAAGTAAGAAAATCACTGAAAACTCAAGGCAGACAGCCTCACGCTAGATCCCATGTCAAAGGGCACTGGTGTTGGTGCGAGTGTGGCGGAGGTTCTTGGCGCGGCCGCGTCACTGTGTGCAGCTCAGAGCTGTCCGTGAGCAGTGGGCACATGTCTGCGCAGTGTGGGGTGTAATACGGTGCCCAGACACAGGTGTGGAGTGGGCACGGAGGTGTTTCAAGACAGAACGCTGTCCTAATTTTTAAAACACGGCAGCACTCAGCTGGGTATGGATCAGGGAGGGGAGTGAGTTGGACGCCCCGCCTCACACGGGCACGGGTTCTCGTAGACCTTGGTGGAAAGTAGACGCCATGACGTGCCCCGGCGACTCTGCAGCTGGACCTCGCAGTCTTCAAGACGGCACACTCCGTCCCCGCCATCACATTAGCCTTTCTGCATTTGCACCAAAACACGCGTTTCTTCTAATTCTTTTTCCCAGAATCCTCCTCTCTAAAACTGGCACGGCAGGGCCGCCCGTCCACGCTGGTCCCTTATCACCCGCAGGCTCTGTTCCTATCCCAGCGACGTCTCTGCCGGCTTGGCTGTCTCTCAGCTCCAGGTGTACTGCCTCATCCCCCGCTGTGGCCGCTCTCCAGGCCTGCGCACTGACTCCCAGCCGGCTGGAGGCGTGCTGCTCCCCTCACCTGAGGCTTGGGGAGAGACAACACATGTCTGAGTGGGGAGCATTTGCACGCAGTTTGTTGTCACAAAGGGCCTGGGGCCCAGGAGAGCAGTAGGCGCTGATGCAGCGGGCATCCCACCGTCCCTCTTGACCTCTGTCACAGGAAGCTCGCCTGCTCCCTTAGAGCCGGCCCTCTGCGTCCCAAGACCCTGGCCCGAGGCGGCCACACGCTGATCTCCAGAGCCCCTTTCTGCTCCCCAAATCCTTCAGCCGCCGAAGCCACGTAGGACGGGTTCTGATGGCACCCGTGCTGCCGAGGGCGGGAGAGCAGCAGCCAAGGGGCCGCTCCGGGCCCCGACCTTGTGCTGGCTCAGCGCTACGGGGCTGCCCCGGGCTGTGCTGCGGAGGGGAGGCCAGGGCCGTACCCACCTTTCAGCCCAAGCAGCTGACAGAAGTTGAGTCAGCCTCGTGTGGGCTCCAAAAGGCATCCAGGCGTGTGATACGAGGAATCTCAGCGGGTCTGAACTCCTTGAGTCAGGCCGTGTTTGGGCCTGGCACTTCTCAGCAGCCAGCTCCGTAGTCTCCCAGGAGAAAACACCCAGCCCCTCCCGGATCCAAGATTCCGGCAGACTCAGCTCCCCGCTTCCCAATCAGAGCAAATCCGTGCACAGAGCAGCTGCAGCCAGCAGCCACCTTCCCCTGCGAAGAACGCGGCCTGGTTGCTGGTTGCTGGGGGCGGGGGTGGCACCGGGACCCCGAGGGTCCTCACAGGGCGCCTGACGCCCCTGGAGCCCAGAGGGGTTTCTGCTGAGCGGTTGGTGCCCTGTGCAGGCCGTGCTCCCTCGTCACCTCACTGCCTGGCCCGCGGGCTTGGCCTGGCTCCCAACAGCTCTGCACGACTGCGCGGCTTCCCGAGGGGCCTCGGGGGCTCGGAGACCGAGAGGAGGCCCTGTGTGGAGGAAGGGGAGGCGGCCCCTAGCCGCTGCTCTTCGCAGACAGACAGCGTTCGGAGACAAGAGCAATCGGGCTTTCCCCCAAACCCGCTTCAGCAGCTCCGGCCCTGCCCTGCTCTGGTAGCAGAAAGGACCAGGTTCCCGGCGAGCCTGGCGTGCTGGACAGAGCCCGCCGCGGCCAGCTCCTGGCAGGCCGGACGCTGGTGACTTCCCCAGAGTGGAGGGGCCCTGGCCTGAGCCCACGTGTGCCCCGTGCAGGGCAGGAGCTGCCTGGCAAATGCAGGATCTGAGCTGACACGCAGACCCCAGGATGCGTTGCTGACCGAATCTCTGTGCGGGGCAGATCCCCCCACACTGCTGTCACTCCCGCCCAACGTCCGCGTGCCAGGGCCAGGGAGGGCGAGACCCCTCCCTGGAGCCCGGAGCACTGTGAGCAGGGTCCGGAGAGCAAGGCAGGAGAGGCGGTGGGAGCGCCATGGACGTGGCCACTCCTCTTCTCCTTCCCGGGCCCAGCAGAGGCCAGAGGAGGGGTCTCCCGGCAGAGACCAGAGGAGGGGTCTCCCGGCAGAGGCCAGAGGAGGGGTCTCCCAGCAGAGGCCCGAGCTGATGCCGTGCTTTCCCGAGCTGTGGCACGGGCTGTGCTCGGCTGGGGGGAGGTGGCAGGACTCCAGGGAAGACCGAACACACTCACACACTCTCACATGCACACTCACATTGACATACATACACTCTTGTACTAACACACACTCACACACACTCTCAGGTGTGCACACACACAATCACACACACAAGCTCATGCTCACAAACATGTATATACACATTCACTTGCTCACACACACATTCACACACACTCAGCACTCACACACACTCAGCACTCAACACTCACACACACATTCACTCACACACATGCATACACATGCTCACGTGCACGCACACTCACAACCACTCTCACATGCACACATACACACACACTCACACTCACACACACTCACAAACACATACTCTCACACAGACACACATTCAAAAACTCAAATACACACAAAACACACTTACACACACAGTCACACACATGCTCACTCTCACAACCACACACACTCACACACTTACATCCACACTCTCACATGCGCACTCACTCACACACACCCACTCACACATAGACACACTCATACATACACACACTTGCACATACACACACTCTCACAACCACACATGCACACACTCACACATTGACATACACACACTCTCACACTCATACACACTCACATACACTCTCACATGCACACACACTCACGCACACTCTCACACATATACTCACACATTCTCACACTCACACACACTCACACACTCACACTCTCACATACTCTCACACTCTCACATGTGCACACACTCACACACACTCTCAATCTCACACACTTGCACGCTCTCACACACTCACACACACACTCACACTCGCACACTCTCCCACGCCTAGCCCTCATGCCGCATCACTAAAGTGGATGGTTAAGCCGGGCCCAGTGTTTCCAAATCAGCAGAACAGGAAGCAGCCACATTTCCAGATACAACTGCAAGTTGCGCATTGTGAAGAACAGGAAAATTACAACCGAAGATGACTCAGATGTTGGGATTGTCCAACGAGGAGCTGAAAGCAGCCAGATCACAGCACTTTAACAAGCAGTTGTGAAGTCTCTCAAAACAAACAAAAAAGTCGAAAATCCCAACAAAGAGATAGGTCATAAAGAGGCACTTTAAGAACTGTGAAAGAAATTGGATATTTGGCTAAGCAATTTCTCACAAACCACACTCCAAGTCCCACATGGCCTCCCTGCTCAGTTCTATCAAATATTTGAGAAAAAAATGACCCTGACCCCACACAAACTCTAAGGAAACGTAGGAGTGAACATCAGACCCAGAAAAAAATGGTTAGAAAAAAATACAGAGTCGTGCTGCTATGTCGTTGGACACAAAACCCTTCCAACAGTTAACGGGGGCCGGCGCTGTGGCACAGCAGGTCAACCTGCCTCCTGCAAGGCCGGCATCCCGTGTGGGTGCTGGCCCCAGTGCAGCTGCTCCGCTTCTGATCCAGCTCCCTGCTAATGGGCTTGGGAAAAGCAGAGGATGGCCAAGTGCTTGGGCCCCTGCACCCACGTGGGAGACCTGGATGGAGTTCCTGGTTCCTGGCTTTGGCCTGGCCCAGCCCTGGGTGTTGCATCCAGCTGGGGAGTGAATCAGTGTGCTGAAGGTCTGTGAGTGAGTGTGTGTGTGTGTGTGTGTCTCCCCCCCCCCACTTTCTCTCTGTCACTCCGAGTTTCAAATAAATAAATGTCTTTTAAAATAAAGAACCAATTGGGGCTGGCGCTGTGGCATAGTTGGCATAGTGGATAAAGCTCTGCCTGCAGTGCTGGCATCCTATATGGGTGCTGGTTCGAGTCCCAGCTGCCCCACTTCTGCCCCAGCTCTGTGCTGTGGCCTGGAAAAGCAGTGGAAGAGATGGCCCAAGTTCTTGGGCCCCTGCACCTGTGTCAGGGACCCGGAAGAAGCTCCTGGCTTTGGATTGGCACAGCTATGGCCACTGCAGCCATCTGGGGAGTGAACCAGTGGATAGAAGACCTCTCTCTCTCTCTCTCTCTCTTTCTCTCGCTCTCTCTGCCTCTTCTCTCTCTGTGTAACTCTGACTTTCAAGTAACTAAATAAATTTAAAAAAATGAAAAATAAAAAAAATTTTAAAAAGAACCAGTTAACAAATAGAATCCAGCGACACCCACGAAGGCCCAGGCCCCAGCCATGTGGGGTCAGGCCAGCATCCACGTTTATCTTTCCAACTTTCCGTTTTGAAGTCATTGCTCGCTCTCATGTTGAAGCTGCAAGGCGAGGGAGGACAGGACCGTGGGGTCTGCTGTCCGCGCTCCCCAGGCTGTGCCTTCCGTATCCACAGCGCCGCCTGCACACCAGGTGGGTGACTTGGGGCAAGGCGTGCATTCTGGCCATGGAAGCTCTGGCTGCCACCTCAGGAACCTGCAGGAGGCTGGGAGCAACCCCGTCCTCCCCGGGGGAATTCTGTGCACGCAAAGTGGAGATCGGAGAGCGTCACCGGCTCTGGGTGAGGACCGACCCGGGATGGTGCCTGTGTCTGTGAGTGCTGGCCTGCCGCAGCTCCCACGTGGCTACGTGTGCGCACCCCACTGCTCCTCCACACACAGCAATGCGGCGGCCGGTTGACAGGCTGTGCGCCTCCGGAGGCGGTCGGCGAGGTCTGTCCTACGTGTGCACGACCAACCTGAGTGGCTGCCTGTTTTTTTCTCTCAGGCCTATGGAGATTCATTATTAATGTACCTGCCAGCTCACAAAACCTTGGATGATGCTAGAAGCAAAGATAAACAGTTATTTATGGGCTCTTTATTAAGTTCTCGTGGGAAGTCTGCGAGTCAAGAGCGGGATCGTAAAAATGACCTCGTCACTCGGAAGAGGAGATCACTTGCTCGATAAGATGCTACATGTCCCGAGTCTCCTCTTTAAACTCAGGCTGAACTGAGCCTGAACCGGGGGAGGCAGCTTCCCACCCCCCCTCCACTTTCCCTCTCCGGCCTCTTGCCTGCAGGCCCGAGGTGACCGGGTGCCAGCAGCTGTGTCCGCGGACGGGGGCGAGCTACGTGCTAAATCTCACGGATGCTGGCTTGCTGCAACTGAACTATTTCCTGAAGAAACTCGATATGCCGGAGCCTAGCACGGGGGATTGCCCTGCTCCCCGCCTCGGCACCGGGAGCCCTGCTCTGTGCCCACCGTGTGCCGTGCCATTGCTCAGGGCGACCTCCTGTTGCCTCTTGGGTTTCCTCCCAGACGAGCTCCGTGGTGCACGCTCCTCCCATCGCTCTCCCGACGTGGGGCCCGGGTAGTGCGAGTGTGAGCTGAGGTTGCACCCTTCACCTCTCTCCCTGCTGGCCGGGACGGTGGAGGCGTCGCCTCTGGGGACTGGCACAGTAGAGGGAAGAGAGAAGTGAGTTAAGAGGTCTCTCAGGCCCAGAGCTGTGGAGACTGCAGGTGGGCAGTGAGGGCAGGTGTCCCATGGCGCACCGAGACCCTTGGCTTGCGGGATGGCGCTGAGGGGGCCGCCATTCTGGGACAGGGAGGGCTGGTCCTCCTTGGGTCAACGCGGGGCGTTTGGGGAGACAGAGAGGGGAAGGGACCCGTGACCAGCGCTTTGTTTCCATCTGTGTCCACGGGAACTGGGGAGAAACTGGATGCACCGGACCAGAGGCCAGAGCCATGTTCTGGACTTGAGGCAGAACGCCAGCGTTTGTGGACCTCGGGGCGGTGGAGAGAGCCGTTGGTGGAAGTCAATCCTGCGGCAGCACCTCGGGCACAGAGGCTGGGACCACGGGGTGTGTCCCCCGAGACCCTGTGGCTCGTTGCGCGTCTGTACCGGCAATGCCCGGTCAGCACTGACACAGCTCCCACTGCAGGCCACGCCCTGGTCCAGGCTGTGTTCTGACTGGTGACACGGTTCCCATCACAGGGAACGGAGGCCCAGGGAGATAAAGCCCAGCGCTGTGACCGCGGCGGTGCGGGGTCTGAGTCCCGCACAGAGACGCCTCTGCCGCCACGCCGCGGGCCTCGCCCCACGCTGCCCGTCTCGAGACACCTCACTCAGAGGGGGCTGTCGGAGAGCGGGGGTGTCGTCGTTGGTGGAATTGCAAAGAGAAGCCGACGCCCTCCTGGGTACATCCCCACGGCCAAGCTCGGTGCTGGGAGGAGCCTGTAGCGTGGGGTGGGGTCTTGTGGGCTCCCCCACCGCCGAGGCCCCACTGCCTACAGGTTTCTGGGAGCTCCAGTGAGTGGGGCATGATGGCGAGATGGGCAGATGATAGGTGGACAGATAGAGACAGAGGAATGCTGACCGCGGCCAAACAGGTTGAGCAGAAAGGCAGTAGACGTATGGATGATACGTCAAGGAGGGAGGATAGCAAACGCGGGTGGCTGATGATTATGTGATATATAGATTCTGGCCACACCCATACCTGCCTACACAGAGAGAGAAGACAGAAGACGGACGGCGGATGACGAAGGGCAGAGGGTAGGTGCAGGTGGATGAGAGGTCACAGATACAGAATGCTAGACGACAGATCAGAACAGAGAGCCAAATTTGCATCTAGACAGGCGATAGCTAGATAAAGATGATGGAGGGTAGATGATGGGTAATGGATGGGTGGATGGAGTGGATGGATGAACAGACAGAGACAGGCAGACATGAAGCAGAGATACTGGTGCACCTGTTGAAGGCAAGAGAGCAGAGATAAACGTACACTTCCTTTCTGGTCTCGGGTAACTTTTGCCCCATGAACTCCTCAGGTAGGGGCCCTGGATCCTGGGGAGGAAGAGGAAGGGCTGTGCTGGGAGGCTCTGTGGCCTTGTGGAGGTGTGGCTGGGAAGGTGTGCGGAATCAATGCGGTTAGCTGGTACAGTAAGGTGGGGCAGTTCCCTGGAGCACCTGCGGCCGCGCCCCCAACCTGTCCCAGTGCTGAGTGAGCCAGGGGTGCTGGGCAGGGTCACGACCATGGGTGCAGGTGTCCCCCATTATCACTGCCAGTGCAGCTGCTTCTCGGTAGAACATGGGTTACGTCAGCCCCTCCATGGCCTGACCAGGGCAGGCCGCGTGTAGCCTGGTGCCCCAGGCCAAGGACAAAGGAGACGGCAGGTGGCGCCTGCAGGACCTGGTGTCTGTCGGGTGGGCGTCGAATTCTCTTCTCCTCTCCGCGTGCTGTCTCTTATGAGTTACGAGCTCACTGCCTACAACCTCGGTTTCCCAAACTAAGGTGCATTTTCTTTATCCTCTGAGACGTGCTTTAATCTGTTTTATTGATAGAATTTAAGTAACGCCCATTGAAAAAGCCTCTGCACTGTGTCACAGGTCCAACCCCAGCACGCACTCAGCACCGTCTCTCCTTGCAGCATGTGTGCGAAGCCCGGCAGGCAAGCAGCTGGTGGGGGCGGCGTGGCAGGGTGCGAGGCCCAGGGACTCTGCGGAGGTGACCCATGGGAGACAGGTATTTCGGGCCCAAGGGAAACAGGTGAGCGCACTCCTCGGCGTGCGGGAGTTCAAACCTCAAGTGCGGAGGCTGTGGCTGCGCAAACGCTGGCTGGGAGGATGGCGAGTTGCAGCGGCTCGGTGTGAGTGCAGTTTCAGGCGCCCGACTTGTAGCTGAAGGAGAACGAGGGGCCCGCCCCTCCTGGGCCTCGACGCTCACGGCTAGATCCCTGCACTGCCGAGCGTGGATCTCACCGGCGGTCTCAGTTCTCTGTTTATTACACCATAAATCAGGCCTGCGGAGAACCTGACGCGCCCCCCCCCCGCTTGCCTGGCAAGGGGAGATGTATGTGCGTTGGCAGGCGTCCTGCGCCGACGCTTGTCGTCGGTCGCAGACTCACAGACAGCAATTCCTGACACTCAGGAGACGACAGGACCTGGGCCAGCCGACGAGGTGCTGGCCCCAGGCATGGTGTGCACACCGGTGCTGCTATACTCCGGGGGGAGGGGGCGAGGGTCTCCGTATTCTTCCAGATGGTTCCCCCAGACCGGACCAAGCAGACTTGGATGTCATGAGAAACACGGTGCTGGAACACAGGCCTGCACGTGGGAACCACAGCCACCATTTGATGTTGGTGGTGCCTCCAGCAGCTGCCCGCGGGGTGCTGAGTAGCAGGCAGCCGGAGCAGGTGTCCCAAGGTCTCTCCCGCCACCCCTGGAACTTGGTCCAGCCTTGCAGCCCTTCCCAGCCCCCCAGTTCCGGTGTTCAACCTGTGAGGCATCGCTCTCGTGTCCCAGCAGGGGTCCTACCTGGCGCACCTGCTGCCAGCTGAGGCTGTGGCTGCCCCCGTGCCTCTCTGCCCGGTGCCCAGCCGCAGTCGACCCCCCCGCCCCCGGATCGGGCTGGCTTCCTTGTGCTGCCTTGGGTGCCACCCTCTCTGCTCATGCCTTTCCTGTGTCAGGTCCAACGACCTCAGCTCTGCCCGGGACCCAGAAAAAGGCCGACGGCGGATTGGGGAGAGTGCGTTCCCATGGAGACCTGAAGGGCAGGAAGGGCTTCCACGCTCAGGGCAGGGGTGTCTTGCACGGAGAGCGGGTGAGCTGCGTCGGGCAGGGGAGCGGCAGCAGGGCTAAGCGGGCAGCCTGAAGGCTGTCAGAGCGTGCAGAGCGAAAGTACAGTCCTGGTGACCTCAGTCCCATGTCGCACCTGGGCTCTGGTCCTATAAAAACAGGTGTCTACCACGGCCCTCGCAGGTGTGGTGAGGTGGACGTGGGCCCACAGGCCATGGTGGGCCCTGAGTGGCAGCCACAGAATGTGGGTCCCTGGGGGTGGTGCTGGGTTTCAGTGGGTAAGCCCCCGCCTGCAAACCCAGCATCCCATACGGGCACTGTCTTTGAGTCCTGGCTGCTCCATTTCTGATCCAGCTCCCCGCTAATGGCCTGGGGAAAGCAATGGAAGATGACCCTAGTGCTGGGTCACTGCACCTGCGTGGGAGACCCGGATGAGGCTCCAGGCTCCATGGCTTTGGCCATCTGGGGAGTGAACCAGTGGATGGAAGATTTCTCTCTCTCTCTCTCTGTAACTCTTTCAAAATAAACAATAAAACCTTTGGGGAAAAAAAGAGAATGTGAGGGCCTGTTGCAAAATGAAGTGTGAGGCTTTTGCTTGGGAATGATTGACGCTTGCAGGACCGGCGACAGGGCTGAGCCATGCCTGCGCCTTGCTAAGTGGCCTGGTGACAACGGCCTCACAGCCGTGCCGCCAGGCCTGACGCTCACTTTGACCCCGGGCCAAGTCGGGCTCTGCTGTGACACCCATACTGGGGTGCTGGGCAGAGAAGGGAAAATAATCGGATGGGGGCTCCTGCGGCCCGCGATGGCGCAGCGTCCCCTAGCGGCCCGCGCTGTCAGATGTGGAAACCGGACCCTGGGCATCACAGAAGTGCCCAGGCTGGGCTGAGGGTACCGCAGGTGGTCGGGCCCTGAGGCCATGGTCGGGGCCCGAGAGGCAGGCACAGCCACTGGTTTGTTCCCTAGGGCCAAGCATGGCCGTCCCAACCCGGGCGTCTCCTCTGTCTCTCCTGCTTCCTTCAAAGTCCACAGCAACTTCCTGCTGACCGTACAAGAGGACGTCAGAAAACTCGTGGAAAATGTGTGTTGTGGAAAAAATGATGCATGGATTACAAAGATTTTCTTGCACCCAAGATAAACTTGTCTATTTAATTCCATTTTTCCCTAAGAGCTTTTGGGAGTTACAAAGTGTGGTGTCGAGGTCAAGCCTGCTCTTATCACCGCTGTGCGTGGATTGCGTGCCGGGCGTGGCGGAGCTGACTCAGCACCCTGCTGCCCGCTAGCCAGGGAGGGGCCGGCCTGCCGTGCCGCCTGGACTTCACTCGGGCAAGCGTGGCTCGGCCCTGGGGGCGGCTGCAGCATTTTGCAGATGCTGTTCATTTAGTTTTGGTTTCAAAACTGGATCTTCCCTGCGGTGCAGCTCGGAGGCCTGGCTCGCTGGGCGCTCCTGGCGATGCTCTTTGTCCTCAGTCTTTTCGAAATGCACACCACACCCGAAACAGGGACATTGGAGATTTCTCCCTTGGTGCTGGACCCAGCTCCACAGCCTCGCCTGGGGCCTCCGAGGGCCACAAGAACTGACCGCCACTTCTGCCTCACTGTGGCCCCACGCGGGAGCTCTGCTGCCCGGTCCGGCCACGAAGTGTCCACTGGGCAGAGTCGTGTTCCTGGGAATGGTGGCTGAGCCTAACGTTCTTTCCGAGCCTGACTGAGGTCATCTTCATGTCACCGTGAGGAATCCTGCTGTTTGGCAGGAAGCTAGAAGTGAGCCTGTGTGTGCGAGGGGCCCGGAGGCCCCGGCACGTCCACAGAAGCCCAGAAGCCCAGCGTTTTACATTCAACGTCCTGCCCAGACCTCTGATGCCCTCCCAGGCGGTCCCAGCCCCCACCCCAGGGAAGCTCCCAGGAGCCTGCTCTCTCCTCAGGACCAGTGGGTTACCTGCTAACACGGGGCAGTAAAACCGTCACAGCCCCCTAGGGCGCCAGGGCCCCCAGACCTGGGGAGGAATTTGCTGATTTACTCTCCACAGACCCTTTGTCCTACAGGAGAAGGGGGGTGAGGAGACTCCCTTACAAACCTGCCCAGGTGTGTTCTCCCCATTCAACCCACAACCTCGCTGGCCCCAGTCCCAGTGACCGGGGCTCTCTCTGTCCCTTCCATTCTGACGGATGCCCGGCCCCAGTAAAGCCTTATCACTCTGCTCGGATGATGCCTGGCCCAGTAAAGCCTTATCACTCTGCTCGGATGATGCCCGGCCCCAGTAAAGCCTGATCACTCTGCTCGCTGTCTCCCGCCTGCGTTCTTTCTTGTGTGCACACAAGAACCCTCGGCTTTTCTACGGTGACAATCATTGCATCGTGTAATCAATTCATCATTTCATTGTTAAAAACAAGAAGTCAACTTAGACGTGCCCCAGGGCTACGGGGCCAGTGTGAAGGGCAGGTGTACAGCGGGGCTGTGGAAGGGCAGTGGCCACGCAAGAGGGCAGGAGTGGGCACCAGCTCCGTGGGAGGCAAGCTCACGTGGTACCACCAGGGGCTGTCCAGGAAGGGGCCGCGCCAGCTGCAACCTGGGCTCTTCCTGGGGGGTGGCTCCCTGTCCTCCCCACCCCCAGTGGTGGAGCTAGGCTTGTCCTAGCCCAGTTGCTCTGTGTCCTGGCAGCTCCCAGTGTAGACGGAAGCTGGCTGGAGGTGACAGCGCTAAGCCCTGTCCCAGGGGAGTGGTCTAGTGATGGGAGCTGTGGGAAAAGCAGTGTCGGCCAGCAGGTACCAAGAGAGGCAGCCATGGGCAAGGACCTTTGTATTAAAAAAATCACAGCTTATTCGCAGGAAGCTGGAATCAGGAGCCGGAGCCAGGAACCAAACCCGGGCCCTCTTATGTGGGACGTGGGCATCCTAAACAGTTTCCTTTTTTAAAAACAATTAAGATTTATTTACTTATTTGAAATTCAGAGTTACAGAGAGATTGAGACGCTCCATTGCTGGTTCGCTCCCCAGGTGGCTGCACAAAGGCAGGAACAAGGAGCTTGGCCGTCTTCTGCTGCTTTCCCAGGCTCATCAGCAGGGAGCTGGATCGGAAGTGGAGCAGCCGGGACTCGAACCTGCACCCGTAGGGGATGCCGGCACTGCAGGAGGCAGATTTACCCTCCACGCCACAACGCCAGCCCCCTTCACACATTGCCTTCTCTGAAAGGCCTGCTCCCAGCCAACTCCTGTAAGAGAGGTTGGGGGACTTTTGTTCTTTCTCTCTTTTTCATCAGCTTTTGATGAGGTCCATAAGCAGGATTTGGCGACGGACACCTCAAAGCCGGCAGCAGGGGCGTGAGTGGCCTTGGGGTGTGGCTGGGTCCCAGGACCCTCTCTCCTCGCTTGTAGGTGAGGCCGTTTCGCTGCCGTCACACGTCAGTGGCCTGAGCGCGGCACGGTGCACAGGGCACCCGTTCACCTGCACTGCGAGTGCCACAAGCAAACCCCAGGCCCGCGTGTCCGTGTCCCCTTCTGCAGCCGACTGAGCCGGCCCGCAGAGGGGAGGGAGCCCCGACCCCCTCCAGTCAGCCCGCGGAGCTCTGGGGTCCTGCAGAAGGGGCTTCCGTGGGAGACCGAGAGGCCGCCAAGCACAACCGGGACCCAGGAGCACGAAAGCCCAAGCAGGGAGTCCGCTGAGCCCCCCGGCTCTGCCTGGGGGTCCTGGCTGCATCTCCACGGAGGACAGAGGGGGTCCCGGGCCTGTGGTCCTCTCCCGGGGATAGGAACTGACCCCACAGATGCTGCTGAGGAAGGACCACGTGCGGATGGCAGAGACGACGGCGGCCAGGTCAGGGATGCTCTTGTGGCTCAGCGGGAGAGCTTGAGGAGGGGAGGCGGTGGGGGGGGAGGAGGGAGAGACAGAGAGAAGAGGACAAGAGGGGGGAGGAAGAGAGGGAGGGAAGAGCAGAGCGGGAGGCAGAGAGGGCACCTGCTGCACAGGCGTAGCAGGAAGCTGGATCGGAAGTGGAGCAGCTGGGACTGGAGCACTGGCCGGCGGGCAGCACTAAGAGGTCGAGGACTTGCGGCTCGGCCGCGCCAGTGGCTGTGACGGCATCGGCAGCGGGATCGGCAGAGGAGACAGAGCAGGGGAGGTGGGACGAGGAGAAGCGGCCGTACTGGGTGGCAGCCGTGCTGGTGAGAGCCGGAGCAGTGGCCGCTTGGCAGTAGCAGCCTAGCAGCAGTGGACCCAGCAATTTTCGCAGAGTACTTCGGCAGTATTGTGGCAGCTGCAGCAGCATCAGGCAGTAGGAGCGGCAGGGACAAGCCGTGGCCGGAACGTCGGCGTCAGCTGCAGCGGTCCGGAGATTGGCAGCAGTGGCCCGGGACAGAGCAGCAGCTGCAGTAGTGAGTGGTGGGCTTGGAGCGGCACTGGGGAGGCAGTGGCAGCCGCGGGAGCATTCGGAGGCAGCAGTAAGAGGGGTGCCACCTGTGTTTGTGCCGGGAGGAACGGAGGTATGGGCCGCGTGGGTGGGAGGAGCCGCGGTGCTGGCCGTGTGGGCGGTCTTAGTCCCGATGGGCAGCCCCAACAGAATTAACAGCAGCCAGAGTGAAATTGGAATTTGACCCCTGAAAATTCTACCTGAATGTGGCCTTTTAGTGATTTTTTTTTTATTATTATTTTTTTTTTACAGGCAGAGTGGATAGTGAGAGAGAGACAGAGAGAAAGGTCTTCTTTTACTGTGGTTCACCCTCTAATGGCCGCTGCGGCCAGTGCACCGCGCTGATCCAAAGCCAGGAGCCAGGTGCTTCTCCTGGTCTCCCATGCGGGTGCAGGGCCCAAGCACTTGGGCCATCCTCCACTGCCTTCCTGGGCCATAGCAGAGAGCTGGCCTGGAAGAGGGGCAACCGGGATAGAATTCGGCGCCCTGACCGGGACTAGAACCCAGTGTGCCGGCGCCACAAGGCGGAGGATTAGCCTGTTAAGCCACGGTGCCGGCCTGGCCTTTAAAGTCCCCAGAAGTCCCATTTGGGTGCCACATATGTTATCGGGAATTTGGGGTGCCATACGATATCACCACATGCTTATTAATTAATCCACGATATTAATAAGCCAAGTGGGTTTCTTGTCTCATATTTAGAGAAGAATTCTGAATACCGGCATAAATGAACGAGGCAGCGTGGGTGCATTTTTAAACTTTTATTAGTGCGAAAGATGCACAGGAGAGTGAAGGCTTTATCTATAAGAGAGGTAGATCTGGGTTCACACCGAGCACCAGGAACCAGCCACGTGGAAGAGCTTCCAGGCCAGGAAGCCTAGGGCAGGTGGGCCCGAAGGCCATGGCCCTGGGGGCACAGGGGCTACAGCCAGCCCTCTGCTGGCAAGAGGCCAGGGCGAGGGAACTGCAGGAAAAGAGGGCGGACACACTGTGTCCCGGGCCTTAATCCACTTTCAAAGGGGAGTGGTTCATTAACCTGATTGGCTGGTGGGCACTCAGGTGTGGCCAGGCAGGGCGTGAGGCCACACAGGGGCACGGTGAAGGCGTGGTCTTCCCGCTCACAAACCTAACCAATTTAAGCTGTATCCATGGGCAGTGTCCACGGCCGCAGGAGCAGGGGCAGTGGCCGTGGGGTAGGGGCACTGCTTGTTACCCACAGCAGCAGGGGGGTGTGCAGGCCTGGGGTCCGCGTGACTCCCGAGCGTGGGGCTGGCCTTTGGCTCCGGCCCTCACCAAGGCCTCAGGTTGACAGCTGCTGCCCTGGAAATGGACCCCTCGGAGCCCATGGTGAGAACCTGGGCCACCTTTGCGACACCTTTCCTGGCCCCTCTCCAGCCCGCTCCCCGCACGGTGCGCCCACAGTAGCCCACGTCAGGCCGCCTCGCTGGCAGCGTTGTCTCCCTCCCCCCAGCGCGAACACCGGCCCTGGGCTGCGGCCGGCAGCCGGGAACGCCGTGTTCACAGCCGCCCCGCAGCTCCTACGCCCACCAGGGCTGCTCTGTCTGCAGCGCGGTCCCTCAAGGGGCTGAGCGTTCCTGGAAATCGTAACTGGGTTGTATTCTCTGAATCGTTAGCACAAAAAAACACCAGTGGACTTTCTGTCAACATTCGTGAATTAATAGCTTCCATATTTCTAATTTTTAAGAAATAACACACGCAGGGCCCAGTGCTTTAAGCAGGGACGGGGCCGTCTCTCCCAACCGGTTGGCACTGGTTCTCTTTAAGGAGGCCCTGGAGGCATTTTGCCTGTTTTTTTCTGTTTTATCAGGCAGCTGGAAGGCGCATTCCACATGTAATCTTAGAAACATCTGTTTCTGAAGCCATGTGCAGCTCCTGCTTCGTAGGCAACTTTCCTCGCCCTCTCTTTGTCCTCATTTCAAAGGAGACACAACAAGCAGGCTACTGATAACTGCGCGCGTGCGGCTCTGTCCCGGCGCAGAGCCAAGCTTTGCAGAGCGCACGTAGCCCCTCCTTCCACATCACCTTCTCAAGGGTCAGCCAGGAGCCTGGGGGCAAGGTCACCGGACCCCCGAGGGGACTGAAGCGCAGGACGACTGGGCTGCCAGTGGCAAAGGAGCCGATTGCCAGCCGAGACCCGGTGACTCCACGTTCAAGGCTGCGCTGTAGCCGGCGCGTCCAGGCGATGCCCCCACTGCCCACGGGTGCTGGAAGGGGCGGCTGCGGGCGGCTTCCTTCAGGATGCCTGCAGCGGGGACGGTCCCAGGATGCCCCTGTCCGCTGGGAGGCCTGGGGGCGGCTCCCGAAAGCAGTGCTTACGTGTGCAGGAAGCCGAGGGTCTCCACACAAGTCAGAGCGGGCCCTCAGAGGCTCACATGACACCAGGTCCACCCAGCTTCTCAGAGAGACGTTTTCTTCCTGGTGTTTTTTGTTGCTTTCTGAGTCCCTCTTAGGGAGGCGTTCTCCCCGCTGCGTCTCCATTGAGCTCCCTGAGACGGGAGCCGAGTGGGTGAACGGAACACGTGGGCCTGCACGTGTGGTCCACAGCCCTCGTCCCTCATCTGCCATGGGCTGCTCGCACATGTTGGCAGCATCTTCATGGCATGCGAGGCTCAGTCCTGGGCTGGGCGGCCACGGCCACGGCCACGGCCCCAGGACGTGGTTCTCAATGCTCTCTGGGCTTCCTGCCCTTGCTAGCGCCTCAGCGTGGCTTTGTGAAAGATCGAGACCCCCGAGCTTCCTCGGTCAAGCTGGCCTGCCGGGTTGTGAGTCCAGGAGCCCGAGGGCCTGCCGCTGGGAGGCGGCCCGGGCTGAGCCGCGCGGCCCCTTGCTGTGAAGCTGTGGCCCCGCCCTCTGGCTGCCCAGGGAGTAAATAATTTGAAAACTCCTTCTCCAGTACTTGCAATGGCGTGCATAATTTGGATATATTCTCTCTATATGTATGGATAAGTACAATATAAACTGCATACATAATTAGGTATGTACATATCTTTATATTCTCAACATATAATACAAGTATGTGTTTGCATACATTATCTGACTATAATATACACATACCTAATATAGTCACATAGGAGGCATGTAATAGAAACACATGGGGCCGGCACCGTGGCTTAACAGGCTAATCCTCCGCCTTGTGGCGCCGGCACACTGGGTTCTAGTTCTGGTTGGGGCGCCGGATTCTATCCCGGTTGCCCCTCTTCCAGGCCAGCTCTCTGCTATGGCCTGGAAGGCAGTGGAGGATGGCCCAAGTGCTTGGGCCCTGCACCCACATGGGAGACCAGGAGAAGCACCTGGCTCCTGGCTTCGGATCAGCGCGATGCGCCAGCTGCAGCGGCCATTGGAGGGTGAACCAACGACAAAAAGGAAGACCTTTCTGTCTGTCTCTCTCTCTCACTATCCACTCTGCCTGTCAAAAAAAAAAAAAAAAAGAAACACATGGAATATGTCTACACATGCATGTGTCTCAAGCTCTTTAAATTTGAAGAGAGAGTTTCAGAGTGACCGCGAGGGGCCTCGTCCCGCCTGCCCAGCGTCGGCCAGGCTTGGCCATTTCAGTGGCCGCTGGTGGAGCCCACTGCGCTCAGGACACCGGGCGGGTCTGCCCTGGAGCCACATCTCAAAGCCGCTGTGGGGAGCCGAGAGCCGGGTGCGGCTGTGAGCAGGGAGCGCGACACAAGGGGTTTCTACACCGCGCGTAGAGGTGAGGGGTGAGGACTTGGGTTTCCAGCACGGATGGAGATAGTCTTTGCGAGTAGGCTCGCTCTTAAATTGTCAACGTGACCTTTCCTTTCAAATGGAAAAGCTTTTATTTTCTTCTTTTCATGGGAAAACCACTCCAGCTTTCCAAAACAGCTCCGAAATGTTTGAGCTGCCCGGTTATGAATCACACATAGGAACGTCTGGCCGCACTCCGCTGGTGCCGTGGCTGAGGCCAGAGGAGGACGAGTGAGCGGCCAGTGCGCCCACGCCAGGCCCCCTGCATGACCTCCTGTGAGCTCAGGGCCTTCCTGGAGCCAGCACGAAGCCTCTCGAGAGCCAGGCCCTCGAATAAAGCTCTTTCCAAGAACAAGCAGTCAGCTAAGCCGGGCTCCCACCTGGGGTAGCTTGACAGGCCTGCGTGGTTCGCCAGCCCCGCCCCATGCTGCCACTGCACAACACGGAGAGGGGTCGCTCAGGGTCGTGCAGCAGCCCACGGCAGCCACAGGACGGTGGGGTGGCAGCAAGGGCCAGGGGTTGGTTTTTGTTTTTAATTTATCTGAAAGGCAGAGTGACAGAGGAGGAGAGAGAGAGAAGGAGAGAGAGAGAGCGTCTTCCATCTGTTGGTTTACTCCCCCAAATAAGCACACAGCTGGGGCTGGGCCAGACGGAAGCCAGGAGGCTGGATCAGGCACTTGGGCTATCTTCTGCCGCTTTCCCAGGCACATTAGCAGGGAGCTGGATCAGAAGCGGAGCAGCTGGGACTAGAACTGGTGCTCCAATATGGGATCCCGGCATCCCAAGAGGTGGTTTAGCCAGCTGTGCTACACCACCAGTCTCTTTGCTTTGTTTTGAAAGTAGGAGCAATGATGCTGAGAACCCGAACCCTCTGGAAAAGTTCTTCCTCCTCCGCTGTTCCCTGGGCTCCCTCCCCTCTGAACGCTGCAATTCCCAGCCCATGTGCTGGCAGGGAGGCCGCTGTGGGCCGTTCTCTCTGGGGGAAATAGTAATGACCCATGGGCCTGGACTGCTGCAGCTGCTGTACACCGTGACGCTCCAGACCCAGCCTCAGGATGCAGGGAGTTCTGGAAGAACCGGTTCTGCACCTGCAACATGGAGACAACACCAGGAGCCTTGAGAGTTAGCAAACCGGAGGGCGACGTCAGTGCGGTGGCTGGCTGGGCAGCGGGCGCCTGCGACAACAGGCAGGCTCACGGCTGTGTCCGCCCGCTGCCGTTCTTAGCTGGAAGCAAGCCTGCCCGTGCCGCAGAAGCGGCTGCAGGCCGGGCCCGTGGCCCTGTGTGGATTCCATGGCTGCAGTCAGCCGCGGTCCGGCCTCCTCCTGGGGCTGCGCCGTCCCTCACTGGGAAACAGGGAGGTGGCCGGGGACTTCCTAGGCCGCAGGAAGACTTCGGTCAGAAAGCACTCGTAACGCTTATCTTTAAAAAAATGTTTTAAAAGTTTTACTTATTTATTTGAAAGGCAAAGTGACAGGAATAGAAAGAGAGGAGAGAGAGAGAAAGAGAGAGAGAGAGAGAGAGAGAGGAGAGATATCTTCGATCTGCTGACTCATTCCCCGAATACCTGCACAGTTAGGGCGGGACAGTCTGCAGCCAGGAACTCCATCTGGACCTCCCACTCGAGCGGCAGAGACCCACGGACTTGAGCCCTCACGGCTCCCTCCCAGGTGCCCGTTCACAGGCCGCTGGGTAGGAGGTGGGTGAGGACCAGGTCCTGGGTGTTCTGACGTGGGCTACAGAGGGCCCAAGCAGCCTCCTAACTGCTGTGCCAAGCACCTGCCCCAACACTTTTCTTTAAGAAAAAAAACTGAAAGAAATATGTAAAAATTAAATATATGTAATGTGTGTGTGTATATACATTCTTTCAGAAAAATAGTGGCAATGCAACCTACCTACGGCAGGAACGTTTTCTCCATGAAGCGTTGACGGGGTGGCCGGTTCTACTCTGGGGAGTGCCCGCGTGACGTCTTCAGAGCAACTGGAGGGCTTAGCGCGCTTCTCATCCTCTACATCGATTTTGAATCACAACCAAAGAGTACATGAAATCCCCGAGTTTGTCCCCGTCCCAATAATTAGATTTTATATAAGTTGAAAACGAAGGGGGGGCCTAGCGGTGCCTGGGCTGTGGGGCCAGAGCGCTGTGTGTTTGCTTGTTTGTGTGTTGTGCTACAAAGTTATTTTCCTTGTAATTCAAATCCATTTATGTTTCAAAGGAAATCCAATCCATATGTTTCTTATTTATTTACACTTCCTGTAATTCATCAAAGTGTGAGTTAATAAGCTGTTTAATGTCCACAGTGCCTCTGTCACAAGGATTTTTTAAAAAGCCTTTCATCTTCTGTACCAGGAAGCTTTGCTTTGAAATGAGGTTCCAAGTTTGGAAAAATGTGACCTTCCATTCACATTCTGAAATGTGAGTAGGCTGAGCGGAGTGCGGACGTGAGCCGTGCTGCAGAGGGCGCAGCCGGCTCTGCTGTTTAACCCCCCAACTCCTCGTACGTGGTTGGGGGGGGGGGCGACCAGGCAGGGAGGGGGGACGACGCCGTCTGCTTTTGATCCGCGGTCTCTCAATAATGTCAAGAAACGCATGGGCCAGAGCTTCTCCAACTCGTGCAAAAAGTTACCTGGGTTTCTACCCACCATGCAATGTTACCAAAAACATCACCTCCAGGCGCCATGAAAACAGCTGTGTGCTCACGTGTGCGTGCGTGTGTGTCTGTGCAGTATGTGTTATCTGCATGTTTGGGTATGTGCATGTATGTATACGTATTGCATGCATGTTGCTCTGTGCGTGTGTGTGTATCCCTGAGCATGTGTGGATGCGTGTGTCTGTGTGCATATAGAGATCTGTGTGTGTTTGTGTCTGCATGTGTGGGTCTGTTCATGTGTGTGCATTTGTGTGTCTGTGAGTGTATGTGTGTCACTGTGTGCATTTTCAGGGCATGTGGGCTTCGGGGAAGTCGGAGGAGGGGCTGCAGGAGACCCAGACCCCAAGTGTGTTTTCACGCTCGTCAGTGCCCCCAGCAGGAGCACAGCTGCCGCTGGCTGTGCCCCTCAGCTTCCCACTGAGCCTGGGAGACTGACCTGGGCCACAGCCCCGCACCACCGCTCACAGGCCCCGGGAAACCGTGCCATGTCGCACCGTGGAGGTGAGGGCTGTGGTGGACTGCACAGTCTGCTTCGAGAAGAGGGCCGTGTTCGAACGTTCCCCACTGGGCTGCGTGGTGCAGAAACGCCGAGTGTGGCCGAGCGGTGCCGCAGGACTCTGCCCCGGGCACAGCGCGGCTTCCCCGCGTGTGCTCCCGTCTCCTGCACGGACTCTCGCTCTCCTTCCCTCCACAAACATCTGTGGAGAGCTCAGTAGTTGCTCAGGTAGCGAAGTATTGTAGAAGCAATCGGCCCCACTTTCCTGCTGAGGAGGGTGGGTTTACCTACAGAGCAGGTGCTCTTGGGAACAGAAAATGTCCACATAGACCCAAACAGGAAAAGCCGGCAATTCTCAGCTCATTCTCCCGTTTGGTTTTGATAGCAACGCTTTGAAGCCAGATTGAGGCCCGATGGCTGGACCGTTTGTCCCCAAAGCTGGAAACTAATCCCAGATTCCTGTGATGCTGACAGTCTGTATTATCTCACTTCTGCGAGTTCTGCGAGGAGTGAGAGGCGGAAGGGGTTGTGTGGGATTCAGAGCATCCTGAACTTGGCTGTCCGTTCCCGGCCAGGGGCATGGGGCCACCAGGTCCTGCTGCCCTTTGATCCTGGAGGTGACGATGGTGGCTTGGGTGGGGGCGCTGGGAGCGGCTCACTTGGATCAGCAAACGCGGGTGAGCCAGAGGCCAGCGGGATTGGGCGCAGGGTGAGGGAACTTGTGCCTGGAGCCTAGTGGTCGCTGATCTACATCTAGACGGTGCAGCTGGCTCCCATGGGATTCCACACTCGATGGCAGCTGGGTGACAGCCAGCGCCCTTCCTCAGTAGACCGAGTACTGGAAACCCGTCACGTATGTTGGCCCAGCACCGATAGCGCCTGTGCTTTCTACCCCTCCGAGCCTGAGCCCAGGGCCGTTGACCTCTGACCTCTTCTATCCTCTGCCCATGGCGCCTCTGAGCTCCACTGACCCAGGGCCGGGCAGTGGCTTCCTCACCAGACGCTGGGCCGAGGCCTGGCCGGGACCTGCCTTAGGCTCACGCTGCCCGGGCAGGACTGGAGCAATGGTGTTCGTGTGCGTGGCTTGGAGGGCAGCCCGGGCTCGTCCCACTGAAGCGGGGGCCTCAGCCACGAGGAGTCAGCCGTGTTGCGTTGCATCTTGTTGTTATTGGACACTTAACAACTGCACGTACTTACAAGGTGGAAGGCGCTGCTTCCATCCATGTATAGGTGCGCAATGCTCACATCAGAGCAAGTAGCCGTCTGTCACGTCCTGCGGCGACCACTGCTATCGGAGGAACATTCACGTTCCTCCCCTCTGAGAGACGCCGTGTCCTGTGCCGGCTCTGTGGTCATCCCCCGTCCGGAAGAACACCCAAACTCGTTCCTCCTCTCCACCTGTCGTCTTCCGCTGTTGGCCAAGGGGCCCCCACCGCCGGCCCCGCCCTCTGCCTCTTCGAGAACAGACTTGTGGCTCTCCTGGACGAGCGCCGTCAGAGGCACCATCTTTCTTCACTTAACGTGATGTGGCTGCGTGGTCACGAGTGGCAGGACCTGGGCGGCTGACGCGTCTCCAGTGTGTACGGCGGCCACGTTTCCTTAACGGCCTCTCCTGTCCACGGGCGCTGAGGGTGCAGCTGTGTGTGGGCTGCCGTGAACACGGCTGAGTGGCGTGAGGCTGTAGACACCTCTTCAACACACCGGCTTCATTTCCTTTGGTTAAATTCCCAAAAGTGAAGCTGCTGGATCTTATGATAGCTCTATTTTTAATTTTTGATAGCTCTATTTTAAATTCAATCCATACTGTATTTCTTGATGGCTGTGCTAATTTACCTTGCCGCCAGCAGTGTGCAAGGATTTCATCTTCTCCGTGATGTAAGCAGTGGGAAATGTGTGACACGCCGGGCACTGCTACAAACACGGCTGGAAGGTGTGCACGCAAACACACACGTGAGGGCGCTTCAGAACGTTCCCGGGAACTGCCTTCAGGAAGAAGCATGAATGGCTTTAATATCGTCTTACCGCAGATAAACTTATCTTTAATCCCATTTTCTACTAGTTTATATATATACACACATACATGGTAAGATACACAGCTCTAAATATTTTATTTAAGGACTAAGGAAGATAGAGTATAATTCTGAGTACATACACATTTGTGAGCAAAGTGGTATGCAAATCATATTTTTCTGTCAACAGGGTAATAGGTATTTTTTTAACTTTTGATTTTAGCAAATCATTTCAATAAAAAACCACTTATTGCTTTATTTAGCAAATAATATAAACTAATTTGCACCTTGTAATACGCTTCCCGACGTAGTAAATGCGTAGTTTTCCCTCGGAGCGCTAATTGCCTGAGCCACGTCGCCGGGTGACTTCGTCCTTGGACTCCAGATGTCCTTCGTTCCGACGCTGCTTCCCTGCGTGGCTGCCGTGGACTCTAGATACACACTGGCCCGCAGACGACGAGCACAATGGTCTCCTCTGAAGTGCTGGCCTTACTTCTGCATGGTCATTACGTAAATCCTTTTCAGGGAAGCACGTAATTGCAGTGAGAAGGCCTCTGAAGTTAGGGAACGGGGGGCCCCATGGAACATTCTATGGACAGTTTCGGAGCCTATTGCACACATCACACACAGCGCAATTTCTCTGGGTCTCACGATGACCAGGGCGACACGGCTTGGAGACAGAGAAGGGTTTCCACGAAGTCCCACGTGAGCGTCCACAAAAGGTTTCTCTCTGGAGGCTGAGCTCGGGGGCCAGGGTCCCCGCTCACCCCGCGCTTCCCGTGCATGACAAAGCGGACGCCGCCTCCAGCCTGGGAGGTGCTCTCTGACAGCGCGGAGGCCGCACTCGCCTGGGCCCAGAATCCCTTGCGACCAGAGGCCGAGTCGGGGCATCTGGCTTTCTCTGAAGGAGGCCTTTTATCTGAGCACTTTCTGCACAGAGGCGCTGGGAGCCGCCTCCTCCCACGTCGAGCTCTCTGCAGGTAGGTCTTACGGACACCTGGGAAGTATCTCCCCCAGGCCCCCCAAGCCTAAGGAGCAGCAAAGTGCTTCCAACACAGCAGGGAGGAAGGCGGCCCGACCACAGCGAGCATCGCGTCGTCACCACGGCCGGCTTGAACGTGCGAGACGGTCTACACAGCAGGGAGGAAGGCGGCCCGACCACAGCGAGCATCGCGTCGTCACCACGGCCGGCTTGAACGTGCGAGACGGTCTACACAGCAGGGAGGAAGGCGGCCCGACCACAGCGAGCATCGCGTCGCCACCACGGCCGGCTTGAACGTGCGAGACGGTCTACACAGCAGGGAGGAAGGCGGCCCGACCACAGCGAGCATCGCGTCGCCACCACGGCCGGCTTGAACGTGCGAGACGGTCTACACAGCAGGGAGGAAGGCGGCCCGACCACAGCGAGCATCGCGTCGCCACCACGGCCGGCTTGAACGTGGAAGACGATCTTTGGCCATACTGAGAGCAAGCAATGCTGCTACAAATCCGGGCAGAGATGTAGTTGTCGCTATGGATCTGTGGATCCGTGATCCCTCCCTGGGTCGTCCGTCTGCATCAGAGCAGGGGACATGTCCTGAAGGGACCCAGAGCGGGAGACTCCCCACAAGTGCGGCTCTGCCATGCCCTGCTTCCTGGGCAGGGTGGGCGCGAGGCTCAGCCCATCCCCTGACATCACAAGCCTTCCACACGCTCCCTGTCGTATGTGGGGTGGGAGGGGGTTCTAATTTCCAGATATTTCTGGAAGCTTCTAGGCCCAGCAAGCGTCTGCCTGGGGCAGGGCTCACACCCTTCCACTCCCCTCCACCGTGAACACTGGGGTCGGTGCTGACGAGCTGGGCCCTGCACGTAGGCTTGGCCAAGAGCAGCGTCCGTGGGACCCTGACTACGCCTCATAAGACAGAATCCACCAAGACTGGGATTACACGTGAACGGCTATTTTTCTGAGACATGGTTTAATTCCACCACAGCGCCCCATTGTGCAGTGGACGGAAGGGGGGCATCTCATTCCCCATACATGCACACATACATACACACACATGCACATGCATGCACACACACATGCACACACCTGCATACACACATGCACACGTGCACACACATGCACACACAGTGCACACACCTGCACACAATGCACGCACGTATGCTCACACATACACGCATGCACACACATGCACACACGTATGTGCACACATGCTCACACATACACACCTGCATACACACCTGCATATACACATGCTCACACATGCACACACCTGCACACACCCGCACACACGTGCACACATGCATGCACATCCACACACGTGCACACACATCCACACACGTGCACACACCTACAAACATGCGCGCACGTGCACACACATGCTCACACATGCGCACACATACACACATGCACACATACATACAAACCTGCATATACACATGCACACACGTGCACACACACATGATCACACATGCTCACGCATACACGCACCTGCACACACATGCACACACATGGACACATACATACACACCTGCACACACGCATGCTCACACATGCACAGAGCAATGCTCACAGTCACATGCAGCACACACATGCACACACCTGTTCCAACTCCAGGCCCAGATTAGGTGGAGAAATAAGATTCTGCGACACTTTTTCCCGACCACTCATTGCTTGTGCACCTGCTACAGGAACTGAAGCACTCCTACCATGTGGGAGTCATGAATGTGTTCCCATAAGATGCTTGTCAGCAGGGCAGCAGGGGGCCTGGATGCTGCCTCCAGCCCCGCTCCGGCCACACTGCGGCCGGCATTCGGATAACAGCAGCCCTGCCAAAACAGCGTTGATGTTCTTTGAACTCCGTCATGGAGCTCCTGGATTGCGGTGCAGGTGCGAGGGGACAGCAGCAGAGGAAGCACTGGGCCCGGGCAGCGGGGCCAGGATGCAATGGGAACAGCTATGGGGCCACACCAGGCGGCCACGTGGCTCCGAGAGGGCGGCGTCTTCTTCCCCTGTGAAATAAAGATTTAAACAGGCGACTCATGTAGCATCTTCTGGCCCTTCTGTGTTAAGATGCAAAGCTGTTCAGACTTAAAAAAAAAAAAAAACTATTAAAAAAGCAAAACTGAAAACTGAAACTGTGGAGACACAGCCTGTAGGCATGGACCCCGAGGTCAAGACTTCTCCCTGTTCACAAACGCAGAAGTGCAAGAGGCACACCTGTGGGGCTGGCACTGTGGCGAGGAAGGTTAAAGCCCTAGGCTGCAGTGCAGTGCCGGCATCCCATATGGGCGCCGGTTCTAGTCCCGGCTGCTCCATTCTGATCCAGCTCTCTGCTATGGCCTGGGAAAGCAGTGGAAGATGGCCCAAGTACTTGGGTCCCTGCACCCACATGGGACACAGGATGAAGCTCCTGGCTTCAAACTGGTTCGGCCCTGGTTGTTGATACCATTTGGGAAGAAAGCCAGTAGATGGAAAAATATATCTCTTGGGGCCGGCGCTGTGGTGCCGTGGGTTAAAGCCCTGGCCTGAAGTGCTGGCATCCCATATGGGTGCCAGTTCTAGTCCCGGCTGCTCCACTTCTGATCTAGCTCTCTGCTATGGCCTGGGAAAGCAGTAGAAGATGGCCTAGGTCCTTGGGCCCCTGCACCCACATGGGAGACCCAGAAGAAGCGCCTGGTTTCTGACTTCGGATCGGCACAGCTCTGGCCGTTGCAGCCAATTGGGGAGTGAACCAACAGATGGAAGAGTCTCTCTGCCTCTCTGTAACTCTGCATTTCAAATAATTAAATCTTTAAAGAAAAATAAAAAAAGGAACAGCTGTGGCGACTCAGGGGGTCCAGTGGGGTCGCATAGCAATGGAGACAATCTTGTCCCACACAGGCCAGCCAGGCTTTGCCCCTGAAACCCCACAAGTGCATTGTGGGAAGTCTGGTGGCAGGAGGTGGTGGCTGGGATCTGTGCCCGCGCAGGCATCACCGGCTTCCTGGCACTTTCCGGTGAGTGCACGCTGGCTGAGCGATCTGCCCTGCCCAGCGCAGAGCAGCGGCCACTGAGGGACACGCAGAAGTGGCACGTCCTCCCTGGCCCGTGACCAGGCATCACCGTGGAGACCTGCTCCGCCTCCTCCCAGGAGCCGCGGCCACAGACGCATGGTGAGCCTCACTGGGGTCCTGGTTACAACACGGATGTTCCTCTCTGCCCAGGGTGCGTTCGGCCGCTGTGGGCGTGTGCGGGATGGAGAGGAGATGGAGACACCTGAGCCCAGTCAGAGGGGACGACCCCCACAGCCGACCCCAGGCTCGCTGAGCTGCCAGCGCCCATGCCATCCCAGGGGCTCGGCTGTAGCTGGGAGCAGCACCTGCAGCCCCCAGCGCACGGCGGACGAGGGAGAAACAAATAACAGAGGAATCCTGAGAGCCTCACACAAGCTCTAGCCCAGGGGCAGAGCCCACCCTCCGGCCTCTCACCTGGCCCTCACTCCCACAGCACAAAAGCTCTGGGTATGTTAAGCCAAAGTCGTAAAATCAAGAAAGAGGCAAAGACCATGGCCAGGGGCACAGGTGAAGCGGCTCGCGGCTCACGGCCCGGCAACCGCGCTCCTCAGCTCCCAGGCTCCCCCACAAACCGCGGTGTCACCGCCTCGGAGAGGGGCTGCTCTCACCCGTGTGCCAGCTCGGGCTCACCCAGGCGGCGCGTGCTCTGGGCGCTGGGCCCCTTGAGGGGGCTCGCGGCCTTTGGGGCCTCAGGCCTGACCCACCGGCCGCCCCGTCCCCATCCCCCAGACCCCCAAGGACGCTGCGGTGGGGAGAGGGCCAGGCCTCCTTACAGTCCTGAGACAGAACCGGTAACGTCCAGTTTGCTGAGCCCTGGGTCTACACAGCCGGCATCCTCCACCCTGACCCAGGCGGTGGGCGCTTGCTGGAGGCTCATCTCTGGTTCCAGCACATTCTGCCCCTTTCTTCCGGGCTGCTTCCTCTCAGCCCCACCTGCCGCCTCCTTACAGCACAGCCGTCTCCGTCACCACTCACGCAGTGGACGTGGGGTTTCTGGTCACCCTGTGAAGGGGGAAGGGAAGAAGAGGAAGGGAGGGGACCCAGCAAACCCTAGCTAGACGCTGAGAGCGGGGGACGGAGGCGGGAGGACCCCGACTCTCCGATCCGGAACAGGCTCCGGGAGGAAGTTAGTGCAGGTTCAAGGCCCGTGGGCGCGGCCGGCGAGACGGCCACCTCTGGCAGCGCAGAAGGCACGCGGCCTCGCTGAAACGGCGTCCGGAGCCCAGGTGCCGGCCCTTCTCCCTCAGCCCTGCAGAGGCCCCGCGGGCTCCGTTGCGGTGGGACTGGAAAAGCCCCCTCGGTTAACCGAGTCGGAGCTGATGCCTTCGCATTGCCAAGAAGCAAACCCACGGAAAGCGTCGCCTCGGAGGCCGGCCAGGCCCTGCGCGGAGGGAATGACACGTGGGGATTCGAAGCGAGAGGGAACCGGAGCCAAGAGTGAGCTGTCCCGGAGGCCTGCCAAGCCAGCGTGCTTATCCCAGATAATTGCAGCAATTTTCACATCGTAACTGGCCTGACACGCCTATTGTCCGGCTCTTTCTAAACCCGATGGCATCTTTGAAGATAACCTCCTCCTCTCCTGGCTGTCCGGGCCCAAGCTCAGAGCAAACCGTACCTGCACCAGGCGCGAGGAGACAGCTCCCCTGGGGCGTGCCTGCCGCTGTGCTCCCACCAGCCTCCTGGAGCTCAGAAATGCAGGTCCAGGGCCGGCAATCCGAGTCAGGGTGCCGGAGCCACAGGGCCGGCTGAGGACCGCTGGAGAACCTGCCGCTCTCCCCTCTCCTCTTCTCGTCTCCGTGAGGGCTGCGAGCTGGCACCCAGTGGGCCGAGCTGTGCTGGCGTGGGAGCGGCAGCAAGGCCTCTGGGTCCAGTGCAGGTGCATGGATGGACCCAGTCCCCTCCACACCCACAGACGCCCCGGGCCGGCACTCGGCAAGGTGTGGGGGGGGGTGTCACGACATAGTTCCAGAACTTCTAAAGGTTTGTTTAAAGCTGGAATTTAAAGATAAGTGTATTTGGGGGCAAAAAAGATTGAAATACAAAAAAATTGAAATGGGCATTTTCCATGAATCTTTTTTTCAACAAAAATTTATTTGAAACAGAGTTACAGAGGGAGAGAGGGAAAGAGGTGTGGGAGGAGAGAGATTTTCCATCTGCTGGCTTACTTCCCAATTGGCATCAACAGCCAGGGCTGGACCAGTTTGAAGCCAGGAGCTTCATCCTGTGTCCCACGTGGGTGCAGGGACCCAAGCACTTGGGCCATCCTCCCCTGCTTTCCCAGATGAATTAGCGGAGAGCTAGACCAGAAGTGGAGCTGGCATTACAGACGCAGTTAATCCACTGCCCCGCAGTGCCAGCCCCTCCACAAACCTTTGAGGACCTCGGTATAAATGACTATAAAGCCACAGCTGTGCAGGACAGCGCGCTTCCATGCGCCGGGAAGTTGCAGTGGGCTGTGAGGACAGGAAGGATGTAAAGAACTCGCAATCCGGAGCTCGCAGGGAGACCCCCGGGAAGAGACATGGTGGTGAATGGAAAGGCTAAGTGGCTGAGGTGAGAGTTCTGTTAGGAAATGAGTGAATTCATCTCCCAGGGTGGTAGAGGCAGAACCAGAGTCTGTGTGGGGACAGGGCACGGAAAGCAGCTGGGGACAGGCGCGGTGCAGCGCGGGCTGCGGCCAAGGCCAGGCAGCCGGAGATGGCAGCATCCGGACAGGTGCTTAGAGCAAGGGGACCACCTTCCCACGCGTCCACCCATCACAGTAGAGCTGGGAGTGACGGGAGACACGGAGCCCAGGTGGATGCTCACGCGAGACAGGGATCTGGGACTTTGTGCGGGCTTTGCAGCTTCAAGACTGACCAGGTTCTTCCCTGGGAGCCCCTCCACTCCCCTCCTGCTCATGGCGTCACCGCAGCACTGGATCCTGCGTCTGGTAGCACGCTCCCATCCCTGGGCTGAGCAGGGCACTTGGCTGCCAGCAATGCCCCTGGTCCAGGGAAGGCTGGAGATGGACATGGGAATCCATGAGCTACTGGAGCTCCCTCTAGTTGTGTGTGTGCATCACGTGCTCCAGGGATGCGGGGGAGACCAGCTGCACGGATGCCCCAGCCCTTACACGCGTGGTGTGGTATTTGCGTGTTACTCAGCCCCTACACACGTGTTACTCACACATGTCCCCGTGTTTAGGAGACTCCAAGAAGTTCATGAAAAACGGGACCAAAAAATAAGTTTCTTTTGGAACAAATTTTTTTGAAATCTATGGATTTTTTTTTCATAATACATGTTTAGGAGCTCCTGGCTCCTGGCTTCAGATCAGCCCAGCTCCAGCCAGTGTGGCCATCTGGGGAGTGAACCAGCAGATGGGAGATATCTCTCTCTCTCTCTCTCTGCCTTTCAAATAAATAAGTAAATAAATGCATCTTACAGTTGAAGAGCTGGGCGGATGTGGTAAACAAAACATTAATGTCCATCACTAGGTCACCTTTTTAATTATGTTCTTTCTGCTTATCCAAACCTCCCAAAATTCCTGCCAAGGTCACGCATGGCACTGAAAACCAGAGGGCAGTCATGGTTTTAGTCTCCTCCTGCTCCTCCTTCGGCCTTGTTCTAATTGTACAGCTCCTACAGTGACTTCCCTGGCAGCTGTCATTTCTGGAATTAAATTCGCATGCTTACCCAAAATGTCAGACGGTAATGCATTCCAGCCAACTTGCAGGCTCACCCGCGGCCATGTGGCTCTCAAACGTCCCACGTCAGGGCCTGCTGGACAGGTGGCTGAGCCTGGTTCCTTAACACGGCCGTGAGCCAGGGCTGTGGACCCTGCAGGTTCACAGAGACCCTCCCCCTCCTGTCCTTGATAGCTAAGCCACGTTTGTTTGATGACTCTGGAGTTACATTTGGTTCAAGGTTTCTTTTTGTACAAGATTTGTGTTATTTATTTGAAAGGCAGAGTTAGAGAGAGGGGTGAGAGAGAGAGAGAGAGAGAGGTCCTCCATCTGCTCGTTCACTCCTCAAATGGCCTCAATGGCCAGAGCTGTTCCAGGCCAAAGGCAGGAGCCAGGAGCCAGGAGCTTCTTCCAAGTCTCCCATGTGCGTGCAGGGGCCCAAGCACTTGAGTCATCTTCCACTGCTTTCCCAGGTGCATTAGCAGGGAGCTGGCCTGGGAGTGGAGCAGCTGGGACTCCAACCAGCACCCATATGGGATGCTGGCACTGCAGGCGGTGGCTTTACCCACTGAGCCCTTGGCTCAGGATTTCTAACCAACATCATTGTTATCATTTAGTGCTAGGCAGGTGATTGAGGAAAATAGAAATAAATACATATGACTTATGCTGTGTAGTAATAAAGAAAAAAAGCACATTTAAAAATAGAATATCTTGCAACAGAGATGTATTTTTGAGTAATGAGGTGTGAGTTTGGAGTAGAAATTGTTTTAGAGAAACCCTTAAAAGGCAGGTTTCGGGCTGAACGCCTCTGTGCGTGGTTCTGCAGGCGTCTTCCGGGCTGTATCTGTTTCACCCCAAAAAACCTTTTGTAGGGTGGGGGACATATTTTTCTACCAAAAAACATATGGCTATTTACAACATCATCCATGAGCCATATAAAATATGAACATGAAAATTATCTTGCTGTAAATTTATTGAATTCCTAGTCCCGCCTGCTGTGGCCTCGGCAGGGCTGGACCCCACGGTTTTGGGGGCCTCCTCCAGCCCCCACCCCTTCCAGGAGCCCCCTCTGCCTCTGTGGGCTGTGAGCCTGGGTGGAGGAGGAGCCGCACTTTGTGGGCTAAACATGGCCTCCTGGTTCCAGTTACAAGAGCAGGAAGCCGTAGCAAGAATCCTGATACCGGTAGGGGCGTCGGAGGGACTGACGGCCAGGGCTCTGCGGGAATCCCCACGTGGGGACGCGAGGGCAAGGGCACCGTGCACCCAGCCTGGTAAATACAGCTTTGTGGGGACCCAGCCCTGCTCCTTTTCCTAAGTGCTGCTCCTGGGAGGGCAGCGGTGTGCTGGTCCAACAGGGACCCTCATGGCCTGAAAGTCAGAAATATTTGCTATGCAGCCTTCTGGGGAAGAAGGGGGGGGGAGGGAGGGAGGGAGAGGGAGAGGGAGAGAGAGAGGGAGAGGGAGGGAGAGGGAGAGAGGTTCCAGCGCTGAGCAGGCCAGCCGCCCAGGTGCCTGTCTTTAACTTAATGATGTTTTTATTTTTTGCTCTTACTGGAAACGCGAGTTGTTTGCATCCACAACAAAAACACCGCAGAGGCTGCGCTCCAGCTCTGGACCTCAGCAGTTCACGGCCACCTTGGTGGGCAATGGCGTCACCGACCGAAGGCAGGCATCCCACAAGCCTCGGGGAAGCACCTGGAGGCCGCGCTCCTGCCGCCGCGGGAGACGCGTGGGGAGGTGGCCAGGGCATGATTTCCCTGGTCCTGGGAGTCACACAAAACCAGCGAATTTGTGGTCGGAGAAAGCGCTCTCTCTAGGAAGGCTCCGTTATGAAACAGGTCGGAGGTCACGACAGCACGCGCGCTGCCAGACGTCCTGTGTTTCAGAGTTCGCTCCCAAGATCAAAGCAGCCTGAAGAATCCGAAGATATCCAAGCGCCTCCAGAGGGCAGAGAAACAGGAGAACCTGGGAGGTGGGCGGGGCCCCTGCGGAGCCCCCCTGGCTCAGGCAGCGCGCCCGGCGTAGTGCAGCCGCCACGGCAGGGGCCCTGCTGGCTACCAGCGGCCATCTGTCTTCATCCGACTGTCTCAGGCTCCTGTTACGTAAGGTGACGGAGTCAGTCTGTGTTTTCCCCCTGTAGGCTGAGGCCCGGGTGCGATGCAGAGGGATCCACCCTCTCCCCAGCTCCGTGGTGTCCAAGGGTTGAGTGGCAGAGTTACAGATGGAAGGGGAGACAGAGAGAAAGTTCTCCCACCCACTGGTTCACTTCCCAGATGGCTGCAACGACCGGAGCTGCGCCGATCCGAAGCCAGGAGCCAGGGGCTTCCTCCTGGTCTCCCACGCAGGTGCAGGGGCTCAAGGACTTGGGCCATCCTCCACTGCCTTCCCAGGCCATGGAAGAGAGCTGGATGGGAAGTGGAGCAGCCAGGTCTTGAACCGGCGCCCATAGGGGATGCTGGCACTGCAGGCGGAGGCTTAGCCCACTGCACCACAGCGCTGGCCCCTGCAGTAGGTCTTTCTAAACACACAATATCACCAGAGAGAGGGCAAAAAGCCCACCGTGTGTTGTTCTCCTCCGTGATGAGTAGCATTTGAAGAACGCACGCAAGTCCAGGTTGATGGAAGGGAAAGTGCAATCCGCAGCTCGGGAGCAGGGGTGCGTCCCCGCGAGACGCCCGCTGGAGGGCTCGTGTGGAGGCGGGCAGGCCTCACCCCTTCCTGGCACTGGCACGGAGGGAGTGGAGGCACGTGTGGGGGAAGGGAAGGTGCCGATGCCCGTTGCCACACCCACACGGTATTCCATGTCGAGCCGGGAATCCCCACACGGCGAGCTCAGCAGAGGGCAGGCGCTGTCTCTGCGTCCCCTGGCTGTCATCGAGGGGTCTGGGCACGTGGTGCTTAGCTGTGTGCATCAACTTGACTCTCTGTGCAGCATCCAGACGCTTGGTCAGTGAACACGCCTGGCTGAGTCTGTGGGGTCCACTTTCTGGAGCCGAGACGGTTCTGGGCTTGGGCAGCTGCTTCTGTCTCATCACAATGCCAGGGCTTGGACCACTCTCAGGGCCGCTCACTTCTAGCTTGCTCATCTGTGAGATGGGATGTGGAGACACGCTGTAGGGGGCAGTTAGACCTTACATGGGAAATCAGACTGTTGGGCACTGTGGCACAGGGAGCCGCCCTGGCGCTCGGGATGCCTCCTTCCGCGTCAGGGTGCTAGGACGGCGTCTCCCCTCGGCCTCGGAGTCACCATCCTGCGGATGGGCCTGGAAGGAAGCAGGGGGCCTCAAGCACTTGGGATTCTGCCACCCACAGGGGAGACCTGAGCAAATGGTCTGGTCTAGCCCTGGCCATTGCAGGCATTGGAGAGACAGCCGGTAAAACGGAAGTGCGCTATCTCTCTCTTCTACCCATCACTCTGCCTTTCAAGTAAATAATAAAAATAAATCAATAACCCTTGCAAACAGGAAGGAAGTGTTGTTTTCTACCTTTTTCTCTCCTTTTCTCCCTGCCCCAGCCCAACTTACAGGCACCTGTTGAAATGAGGCGTTAGCGTATTTACGATCAATACGATCATTATGGTCAATACCATCAATACGATCACTTGTACTTTGGAGTCTGTGTGCTGTGCTTGCAGGGCGGTCATCGTCCTGGGCCGTGTGTTTCTGCGGTCACGATGCCTACAGCATCTTGAGAGCCCGCGATTTGGATCACGGCTCCCTCCCAGGCTGTCAGGCCGGCCGGACGTGGGCGGTGCTGGCGGTGACCGGGGAACAGGAAGGCAGTGCACCCAGATCCAGGGCTCCTCTGCGCAAAACCTTTCCAGTCCTCAGGCAGAGGTCTGTGAGCTGAGAGCGTGGCTCCCATCAGCACCCGGGCGCTGTCCCCCGGGAAGCCCGGACACGTGACGAACACGCTTATTACACACTCCGAGGCCGTGCTTTGCTGGGAGGGGAGATAGACCGTGCCGGAGTCCGCAGTGCACTGGTGCAGACATGCAGGGTGTGTGTTTGGCACCGCGTTTCAGGGCGGACACACACCTCACAGGTAGAACCTAAAACATTTCCTGGGAACATCTGCGCATTGCAGAGTGAGCAGCGTGCAGAACTCTCCCAGAGTGGCCACACGGGCAGAAGTCACGCGTGTTCTGGAGAGAAACCCTTTGTACATTTTCATCGTGCGTCTGACACCTGTAGGGCCACACAGCCCCTCGTACAGCATGGAAGGAGAAATCCTATGGCACAGGGCTAGGTCCTGCAGCATGGCCTCAGGGGGTCCCGAGTCACATTCTGAACCCTGGTGTTTGCCCTTTAAAAATGTGTAGATTCAACATGACCCCTCGCTCTAACGAAACATGTCCTTTGTACTCAACGTCATAGTCATGATTTTTTAGTCTTTTCCTTCAGAGGGGCCTCAGCCTGAGTAGGCGTCAGACCCCGCAGAGAGCCATCGGCCCTGCTCTCGGCGCACCTGTCCTGGGGCCACGGAGGAGCCACCTCATCACTCTCTGGATGCGCTGGATGGAGTAAGACTCCCATCACGAAAATCCCCGCGAGCTACCACCTGGTATCTGTTGGAACGGGAACGGCTGCCACCCACAGAGGAAAGGCAGCACGGTTGGTGAGAGCGTGGAGAAGGCCGGCGGGAGGGTCGGTGAGCACAGCCTCCCAGGGAGCGTGTGGAGCTTCCTCCGGAGGAAAGAGAGCCACCGTGGCATCTGCCGCTCCCACTCCTGGTGGTGCCCAAAGTAACACCAGCACGCCGGGCAGATGTCTGCACCCAGGTCCTGGTGCCCTGTTCTCTGGCCAAACCGTACTCCGGTGGGCGGACACAGCGAGACAGCGTGGCGGAGGTGCATAATAAAATACTCTTGGCCCTTTAGGAAGGAGACGATTTACTTATCTGTGACAACAGGGATGACCCTGGAGGGGCTTGTGCTACGTGGAATCCACCAGGCGCACAAAGGCACAGAGCACAGGGTCCCTCTCACTCGAGGAACCGAAGTGTGGACGTCACAGATGTCGGAGGCAGACGGGTGGTTGGCTGGCTCAGGGGCTGGGACGTGGGAGAGCTCGGCCAAAGGCCGCAGGCTTCTGTCGCACAGTGAGGAGCTCTGGGGGCGGAAGGGCAGCGCGGTGACTGTGGCTGACAGTACCCCTGACCTCGGGCTTAGTGGTGGAGCAGAGGTTCAGTGTCCCCAAGCCCCCACGCAAACACCGGCAGACAGCTGGGGGTGGGCACGCGTGTCCCCGGACATCGAATCATCAGTTAATATCAGCAGTTTCTGTTTCGCAATTAAGTGTCCCAGTCATGGACATTTCTGTGGGTGACTAGATAGTAACGTACACGCAGAAAACACAACACGAGCTAAGACGTTTTTAATACGCTTATGTTGTTTTAGAATTACACAGCAGGCACCACTGGATGCACATCTCATGAAATTATTGATTAGAATGGGATATTTCACCACCTTAATCATGAATGTGCCTTGGGATAGCCCTGACTTGGTTCTAAATTAATCAAATCAAAAGACAAAGTGAGCTTTTCTCCCCTAAGTTGCACGCTTTCTTCAATAGTAATTGGGTCGTTTCCAGATAAGTGTGCTTACCCTGACTGGATAGTGCCACGCCAGAACATCACACAGCACCCCATAAACCCGTATGACTTTCATACATCTGTTAAAATTCTAAAAAACACAACATTTTAAAAAGATAAATAGTGTTGGAACCATCGCTTGCATGAGAGCACGGCTTCCCGGTGCGTATTGCACAATACGGTCTCCAGAGGCGACCCCAGAAGTCACCTGGCCAGTGCCCTCATTGGACCAAGCGTGGGGTCTGGGCTGAGGGCAGGGGAGCAGGCCAGCGCCTCCCGGCGGTGCTGGAGGGACCAGGAGGGGCCCAGCGCCCCGGAGGCCTGGCAGCCCCGGGCAGCCCCCGGCCACCTCGCCTGCCAGTCTGCCCTCCTCCATTTCCTCCAGCGGTTGGGCTCCGTGCCCCGTAGGCAAACACAGCCTCTGAAGACGCGCCCCGCTAGTCTCTCCGTCGTGCACAGTCATTGCAGGCAAGAAAAATAAATCTTCCCTGCCGTGGCCGGCCTCAAACCCAGAGAGTTTACAGACCTCGCCAAAAAACCCATTAGATGGGCAATTCCAACCAATTTCTCAGATCCAGTGGAGGAGAGAAAGCAAATATTTACTTACTTCTCCCAACTAAGCCTTTTGTCCCTGCTCCGCTGATGACCCTGGCGAGGCCGTGGCTCGGCTGGCTCAGGGGACTGAAGCAGGCATCTGGGACAGCGAAGACGGGACACTCCCAGTGCCCCGTGGGTGCCGAGCCTCCGGGCGGCTCCAGCACCCTCGGGCGTTTCACGGCAGGTGGTTTAACGGATTTCAAATTCAGTTTCCTCTATTGACCAACCCAATCGCTCAGCCTGATTTCATCATTGCGTGTTGGATGCTCGTACGGAGTATGTACCGCGCAGCAGGCACAATTAAAACAAGGATGGCAGACTCAGTGAGAACACAGTTACCGGGCGCCCTCTGGCAGTTTCCGGACCCTGGTGTTCCAGGAGGCTCAGAGGCCGCAGGCAGCCTGTGCTACCCTGGACTGGGCTCGCTCGCCTGCACTCACTCCCTGGGCCTGACCTTTTTCCCAGGCCACGTGGCCCTGAGAGCAGAAGCCTGGAGGCCTGCGCAGCCTCCCTGCACGGAGAGACCCCGCAGGCACAGGAGGGTTTACGTCCACAAATGCGTAGAAGCACACGGCGGCCGCTTCTCCGTGTCGATGCTGAGCGCAGTCACGGAAAACCATGGCCAACTGAGCGGACCTGAAGCTGCCCGCCGTCCCCGCTGGCCTTGGCAGGACCGAGGGAGTGGGTGCCCGGCCTGAGGGGCTAGCACTGAAAGGAACGTGAGTGGGCCTGATTTGTGCTGGAAAATTCTACCAGCTCCCACCCCTCGGCCTCCTGGCAGGCACCCCCGCCCCCAGGCGACCTCCAGCGTCTTTCCCAACAGGCTTCCATCTGCATCTGCTCCCAGGGTTCTTGCGTGGGAGCCGCGGGTTGCACCCAGGACCCCCCCGCCCCTGCACGTAACACTGCAGAAGGCAGAGGGACGTCCCTCCCACCACGTCTCTCCTCCTGCCCGCAGCCGGGCCCCCTCGGCCTGGGATGCCATCCGGCCTTGAACTTCAAAGTGTTCAGCTCTGGTGCGGGACAACCCCAGACAACCCCAGAGGGGGGAGGTAAGTGGAGCTTGTTTTCCAGGGAGCCTGTGGTTTCCTGAGTCGGTCTTTGATCTGCCCAGTGACTCAGAAGCCATCCCGAAGCTGAGTGTCCTCACTGCCACCCCCCCACCTCGATGTGCCCTGCTGCTACCCCCGTCCCCAAAAACTTCGGGCTCCCATAACTGAGCACGTCTCGTTAAGTTCCACATAATGCTCATCTGTCAACTGTACCTCGGTAAAGCTGGGGGAAAGTAAATTTAAAAACAGCTTTAAAAATTATAGTCAGATGCTGAGAAGAGAATGATAATTTTTTTAAGGATTTATTTATTTATTGGAATGTCAGAGTTACACAGAGGGAGGAGAGGCAGAGTGAGAGAGAGAGAGAGAGAGAGGTCTTCCATGTGCTGGTTCACTCCCCAGTTGGCTACAATGGCCAGAGCTATGTCAATCTGAAGCCAGGAAACAGGAGTTTCTTCTGGGTCTCCCATGTGGGTGCAGGGGCCCAAGCACTTGAGCCATCTTCCACTGCTTTCCCAGGCCATAGCAGAGAGCTGGATTGGAAGTGGAACAGCCAGGTCTCGAACCAGTGCCCACAGGGGATGCCGGCGCTACAGGCCAGGGTGTTAACCCGCTGTGCCACAGCACTGGTGAGAACGATAATTACCCATGATTAATACTGCAGAAATAGACTCCAGTCCATAACCACTGTTTAGAAATAATAGCTCAGGTTGGAAGACACTGGAAATGAGGGAATATGTTTCAAAATCCCCGGACTTGCGTAACGGTGGGTCCGAAGCAAGCGGCACGTGATGACCGTAGATGTCTCTGAGGTGCAGGTGTTGCTTCGGCGCACAGACACCTGCTGTCGTGGCCCCAGCAGGGCGGCGTGGTCACACCTGGAACAGGTGAGCATTCCTCATGGTGAGAACGTTGGAAATCCTCTCACCCCTCTCTCCACTGACGGTGGGTGGGCACTGCGGGACACACTTCGGGGTGGGCCGCCCGAGCTTTACTGAAAAGTACAGGAAGCAGTGACGACAGTGCGTGACGGTCACCCCATCACCAGGGCCTCATCTAGGAGAGTGGGGCAGGTACAGGAGAAGACCGGGTGAGGCAGGTCACTCGACAGCAGAGAGCACATGGCCAGGAAACAAGATGCTGCTTAGAGATGTACGCCAGTGAGAGAGATTGTGGTCAAGACATTACAGTAATTAACACGGCTGTGGGCCTGTCCCACCCCCGTGTCCCCTCTTGCCTCTGTTGGCCAAGTCCGGCTGGGCCCTGTCTTCCCTGAGGCCCAGGGGCAGGTTGCTGTGTGTGGCCACTGAACCTGGGTTGTCTCTCTGAGTCGGGGACTCAGACCTGTGGGGAAGCGGCTGTCATGTCCGCCAGCCGGGCAGGGAGCCGGCTCACTGCTGTGGTGAGCAGCTCCTGCCCAGGCCTCGGCTTCTCCCTGTCCGGCCACATCCGCTCAGCCTTCGAAATCCGACCCGGAGCAAGGCCTTTGGTATCAACAACTAAAGCCCTCCCTGCCGGTCCTCGTCTTCCATGACAACTTCTGTCCAGGAGGATGACGCCCCTGGTCACGTGAGGAGGGGGAGAGCAGGGCTCCGGAAGTGGGAGAGCAGAGGAAGCAGAAGAGCTGTCAGCCCAGGGGCCCGGATCAGAGCCGATTCCCCAGAGAGGCCTCGGGGTTCCGAGGTGCTCCCTGCCTGCCTGCTGGGGGTGGCCCCGGCCTCTCTGCTCGGAGCCCCTGAGTATCCCAGCATCTGGACGGCACAGACCGTCAGGGCATTGTAGCCCCGTGGGCATGGCCAGTGCTAGCAAGCCGCGCCCCGAGTGACCTCACGTCCTGCGCCTTGCTGTGCTTCCCACGCTCTGTGTCTGTGTCCTGAGCAGAGGCAAGGCTGGCCAGGCCTGGGACCGCTGCTCCTCGGCGGTAGGTGGTCACACCCACACGTACTTTAGCTTGAAAAAATAACCCCGGGGCTAGAAGTGGTGCTGCAAACCACAGAGCCCACAAATGCCCTCGCACGGAAGCCAAACAAGATCGAAACCTGCAAAATCCATCCAGGAGGCCGGGCCCCTGGCTGCTGGTTCCCCGAGCTGCAGGGCAGCACTCGGACCTGGCCTGCAGATCCCCGGGGCTCGCCCGTGGGCCACGGCCTCACTGCTCAGCCTGCAAACGCCAGGGCACAGGAGAAGCAGCTGAGCGACCCAGATAGCCCCCCTGGGGAGACTGGCGAGAAGCGTGCTTTTTGGGAGACGTGATTTGCTGCGATCCGGATACCTGTCCCTGGTGTCTCCCCCGTAGAATGGGGATGCGGCATTGTCCCATCATGCCTTTGGCACAGGCGCTGCTCCCCCATTGCTCCTGGAGCAGGCTTCCCGACAGCCCGCGATCTGGAGGGGCTGCGCTGGGGTGTCCTGCTGTCCCTGGGCTGTGAGCACCACTATTTCCCTAGTTCCTGTAAGTCCACGCGTGGAGGTACAGCCCGTGTGGAAGAGCGCACAACACGTCTACACCACAGCCGCAGGTCCAATGTGTGGAGGTACAGCCCGTGTGGAAGAGCACACACAACACGTCTACACCACAGCCGCAGGTCCCACGCGTGGAGGTACAGCCCGTGTGGAAGAGCACACACAACACGTCTACACCACAGCCGCAGGTCCCACGCGTGGAGGTACAGCCCGTGTGGAAGAGCACACACAACACGTCTACACCACAGCCGCAGGTCCCACGCGTGGAGGTACAGCCCGTGTGGAAGAGCACACACAACACGTCTACACCACAGCCGCAGGTCCCACGCGTGGAGGTACAGCCCGTGTGGAAGAGCACACACAACACGTCTACACCACAGCCGCAGGTCCCACGCGTGGAGGTACAGCCCGTGTGGAAGAGCACACACAACACGTCTACACCACAGCCGCAGGTCCCACGCGTGGAGGTACAGCCCGTGTGGAAGAGCACACACAACACGTCTACACCACAGCCGCAGGTCCCACGCGTGGAGGTACAGCCCGTGTGGAAGAGCACACACAACACGTCTACACCACAGCCGCAGGTCCCACGCGTGGAGGTACAGCCCGTGTGGAAGAGCACACACAACACGTCTACACCACAGCCGCAGGTCCCACGCGTGGAGGAACAGCCCGTGTGGAAGAGCACACACAACACGTCTACACCACAGCCGCAGGTCCCACGCGTGGAGGCACAGCCCGTGTGGAAGAGCACACACAACACGTCTACACCGCCGTACTCGCAATGATCCAGACACTAGCTCGGGCCTTGCCCGAGAGGACACCGGGTTTTCTGCCCTGAGAACCCGATGACCACAGAGGCACTGTCAGGTCGTGAGGCCTGGTTTTGCCCTGAGGGAGAGAAAAAGCCTCTCTTCAGAAACCAGTGCTTTGTCCCGCGGTCACACAGCGCATGCTCGCGTCGTCCCTGGTTCAAGGTCAGCACGGGCTCGGTCACCCCCGAACCGTGGACTCAGCCTTCCAGCAGATGAAGCAGAGAGCAGCGTGGGGATCGCAGCGTCCGTCACCTGACCTCAGCCGAGGGCTCGGACCTGCTGGGCATGCCAAGGCCTCCGCACGATCACTTCTCAACCTGTTTGTGCCCGAGTGCGAGGAGAGCATCCCAGTGTAGTGTCCCGGAGAACGGTCACCCAGCTGCCGAGGCTGGTTTCTGGGATCGTAAAGTGCAACGCGGCAGCGCGAGTGCCTTTTGTCTTCTTTCTTTTTTTTTATTTTACTTTACTTCTTTCATTTTTTGGCAGAGTTGGTTGGAAGGATGGGGTAGAAACATTTGTGTGCCAAGCTGGGCCATGATCAAATAATTCTGTTGTGGTGGAGTTGTTTCAGCTTGTTACAGGAAATCAACAAAAAGTCAGGACAGGCTTCGTGTGCTGCCTTTTAAAACATTTTTAAAAATCAATTGTTTCTTCTCTCCTTTTGTGGAAGCGATCCATAATCCCGCACGCCGGGGAAATGTGTTACTTGTTATAATCTAGGCCACACTAAAGAGAGAAAAGCAGGGCGAAGTTGAAGGAAACCTGAGAAGGCTCCAACCCCTGGGCCTGTGTCAGGCGCGATTTGATTACTCCCAACGGGTGACACGGCCGGTCACGCTGTAGACATGGTCACATTGTAGACACAGTCATACTGTAAATGTGGTCATGTTGTAGATGCTGTCACGTTGTAGATGTGGTCATGCTGTAGACATGGACATGTTATAGATGCGGTCATGTTGTAGACGTGGTCATACTGTAATGTGGTCATGCTGTAGATGTGGTCACACTATAGACATGGTCATGTAGACGTGGTCACACTGTAGACGTAGTCATGCTGTAGATGTGGTCACACTGTAGACATAGTCATGCTGTAGATGTGGTCACACTGTAGACGTAGTCATGCTGTAGATGTGGTCACACTATAAATGCGGTCATGTTGTAGATGCTATCACATTGTAGATGTGGTTACATTGTAGATGTGCTCATGCTGTAGACATGGTCATGTAGATGTGGTCACGCTGTAGACATGGTCACACTGTAGATGTGGTCATGTTGTAGACATGGTTATACTCTAGACATGATCATACTGTGGATGTGGTCACACAGTAGATGTGGTCAAATTGTAAGACATGGCCATGCTGTAAATGTGGTTACATTGTAAATGTGGTCATGTAGATGCTCTCATGTTGTAGACATGGTTAAATTGTAGATGTATTCACATTTTAGACATGGTCATGTTGTAGATGCAGTCACGTCATAGGCATGATCATACTGTAGACACAATCATACTGTAGATGTGGTCACTATGTAGATGGGGTCATGTTGTAGATGCTGTCACATTGTAGATGTGGTCATGCTGTAGACATGGACATGTTATAGATGTGGTCATGTTGTAGACGTGGTCATGCTGTAACATGGTCATGCTGTAGATGTGGTCACGCTGTAGACATGGTCATGTAGACGTGGTCATACTGTAGACGTAGTCATGCTGTAGATGTGGTCATGTTGAAGACATGGTCGTACAGTAGACATCACATTGTAGACAATGTGGTCACGTCATAGATGTGGTCATGTTGTAGATGTGGTCATCCTGTAGACATGGTCATACTGTGGACATGGTCATGTTGTAGACAAGGCAGGCTCTGCCATGTGATTGCTCTGAGTGCTCTCTCGCACAAGGTCACTGCCACGCCGCCTGTGCTCGTGCTGATGTGGCTCACGCTCTACCCCAAGGCTGGGTCCACAGGGGCAACAGTGTTCAGTGTGAAGTCCCTGTCTCCTGCTGTTTGTGACCAGGAGTCTGTGAATGGCCTGACCTTTGAGTCTTCATGTGGATGTAGCACATGCATTTCCTGCTGATGGTTTTGTCCACTGTACCACACTTATCCATTCTCTGCCCTTTTAATCTGACACAGCAGGTCAGGATGCAAAATGTCTCTGCCTTGAACAGCCCAGTTCCCGGTTCATGGAGCACTCAGCCAAGGCCTTGCCCACAACAGACTTTAAAAAAAGACTTAAAACTATACAACAAGCTAGCGCCGTGGCTCACTAGCTAATCCTCTGCCTGTGGCGCCAGCACCCTGGGTTCTAGTCCCGATTGGGGCACCAGATTCTGTCCAGGTTGCTCCTCTTCCAGTCCAGCTCTCTGCTGTGGCCTTGGAAGGCAGTGGAGGATGGCCCAAGTGCTTGGGCCCTGCACCTGCATGGGAGACCAGGAGGAAGCACTTGGCTCCTGGCTTTAGATCAGCGCAGCACGCCAGCCATAGCGGCCATCTGGGGGGTGAACCAATGGAAGGAAGACCTTTCTCTCTGTCTCTCTCTCTCACTGTCTAACTCTGCCTGTCAAAATATATATATATATATATATATATATATATATATATATATAAAACAAGAAAAGTTCCAAGATGTTGGTCTTGATCATTTGGATTTAAAACCAAAAGCAAAAATAGGCACCTGGGACCATACCAGAGTGAACATTTCTATAGCAAAGGAAGCAATCAACAAAAAAGAACAACACTTGGACTGGAAGAAAACATTTGCAAACCACATCTCTATTCAGGGATTAATATCCACATATAAAAGAAAATCATATAATTTAATAGCACAAATCAAATGACCAAGTTAAAAATGGGTGTAGAGAATGAATAGACATTTCTCCAAAGAAGACATACAATTGGCCAGCAGGAGCATGGGAAGTGCTTCACGTGGTGACGCATCAGGGAAATGCAATCAAACCACGGTGAGCTCACCTCACTCCCATTAAAACAGCTATTAACAGAAAACAACAAAACAGTGCTGACGGGACGTGGAGAGACTGGAACACTTGTGTACCATTACTGGGGATGTACAATGTGCAGCCTCAGTGGGAAAACCGTCCAGAAGTTCCATGGAAAATCTCAAAGAGGACCGCCATGTGATCCCACATTCCCACGCTGAGTGTGTAGCGGAGGAGTGAAAGTGCGGACCCGGAAGGGGCTCTTGTTCCTACGTGTTCACGACCGCCAATATCCGTGCCCTGCACAGAGGGGAGAATGAAGAAAGTGTGGTGTGTACTCCTAGCTCGCCATTATTCAACCTTAAAAAGAAGATGTGGGGGTGCTAGGTGCGGCGGCTGACAGCACGCGGGACTCCCGCCTCGGTTTCAGAACGCTTGGGTTCATGTCCTGGCTGCGTCCCCCTTCCAGCATCTTGCCAATGCGCACCCTGGAGTTGTTGACTCGCAGCCACTCCTATGGGCGGCCTGGATTGAGAGGCTGGCTCCTGGCTTCAGACTGGCCCATCCTTGGCCATCGCAGGCTTTGTGGGGATGAACCAGCAGACATAGATTTCTGTCTGCCTCTCTTCCTCCATTTTCCTAAGAAAAAATAAAGAAAGAAGTGAACTTGTTTTGAAAGAGGGCTATCTTGCGATAGGCGATCATGTGGATGAACATGGAAGGAATGACACAGAGTGAAATTCGCCAGGCACAGTCTGGGGATACAGGAGACGGGGCATTACCCAAGGGTATGAAGCTTCAGTTTTGCAATTGTGAGTCATTCCCCTAAATCCTAAGTGAGCCCAGGGCTGGATGGAGAGGACCAGCCGAACACCAGGGGCCAACTCCCTAAGTGCACCGTGAGCGTTTGCTCCACACCACACACCATCCTACAGCTGGGGAGGCTGCCGCTGTTCCAGGGTGCCCGAGACCCCAACGTGCATGCCTGTGGGTGCCTTTGCCTGGCTGGGGTGTGGGGAGGAAGGGGCCTAGTGCAGCGGCCGTAGCAGTGTGAACCTGCCTTGCTCCCGTGCCTGCCTATGGTGCCTGGTTAAGTTGCTGCAATGGAGGGACCCGAGTTATTTGCCGAGGATGAAGCATCTCCACGCCCTCTCCCTCCAGACTGCTCAGGGCAGAGGGCCAGCCGGCTGTGTGGCCGTCTGAATTAGAGCCCAGGGCGGCTGCGTGGTTGCTCTAGTAACTCCACAAGCACATTCTTACGACAGCTGAAAATGCAAATGAGTTGACCTCCATATTGTCAGCAAGCCCATTGACACGAGTTCTGTGTTACGGAAGTCTACTGATGGAAGTTTTTTTTAAGAGTATTTGAGAGTCAGAGTTACACAGAGAAAGAGAGGCAGAGAGAGAGAGAGAGAGGTCTTCCATCGGCTGGTTCATTCTCCAGATGGCTGCAACGGCCAGAGCTGCGCCAATCCGAAGCCAGGAGCCAGGAGCTTCTTCTGGGTCTCCTATGTAGGTGCAGGGGCCCAAAGGCTTGGGCCATCTTCTACTGCTTTCCCAGGCCATAGCAGAGAGCTGGATAGGAAGTGGAGCAGCTGGGTCTAGAACTGGCGCCCATATGGGATATTGGCACTGCAGGTGTCAGCTTTACCCACTGCACCGCAGCGCCGACCCAGATGGAAATGTTAAGAAGCAAGGAAATGTTTAGAAAGAAACGGATATGTTTGAGAACACTTTGTAGAACTATGGCAATAGAACCATCAGTGCTGCCTGTTTGTAAGTGCAGAGATGACCAACAGCTCTGCACCAGTAACAGATCCAAGAGAGACCCAGCGGCAGGTGGGAAAGGTGTGCGTGGGAAGGGGCATGTGATGACGGATACAGATAGGAGACAGAGATACAAAGGTGTCCCCATGGCTTCTTTCCAGAGAAAATTTTCAAATAGCAATGGCATTTGACGCAGTTTGTAATTCTCTCCTAATACTTTGTCATCCACATGACTTAGAATTTCACAGGACAATCAGAACCATAGGAATCCCATTTTTTTTAAAATAAGGAACACATTAAACACACACTGAATATTTTTAACAGACAAGGGCCCTTCAATAAAACAAACAGTAAGAATCACAGAAGATGGCACCTGCAGGCTTTAGAACATCAAAGCCGGCAGTGACAGGTGAACCCCAGCTCTCAGTCTGACATGGAGGGAGCTCCCACACCCGTCACAGCCCCAGACAGCCGAACATCCGTCATACTTCTTAGATTCCCCACCAGAGATGGCACGCTACCGACACCCTCGGGGTTGTACTGGCGTCTTACCCATACGGGCAAGACAAACACCCACCTTAGTTGACTGGAGGAAGGAGAAAAGCCAGACTAGCCGTCCAGCGTTCCTCTGTGGCTAAGGGCAGAGACGAGCTGAGGACGCCTGGTGGTGGTCGCTGGTGCGGAGTCTCAGGAGGCCAAGATTGAGCCGTGGGGTGAGAGAAGGTGGCCCCCGGCTCCCCTCACCTCTCACCCCGCATCGCGCATCCCCCTGTGTCCGGAGGAAGCAGCAGCCAGGCTCAGCTCCCACAGGAGGAAGACTCTCAGGGAAACCAGAGATGACGGACGGCAACCAGGAGGACGCCAGGGGCTGTGATGGCCACGGGCACCTCCAGCCATGGGGGACGTGATGGCCACGGACACCTCCGGCCACAGTGAGGAGGATGCCAGGGCCTGTGATGGCCACGGGCACCTCCAGCCATGGGGGACGTGATGGCCACGGGCACCTCCAGCCATGGGGGACGTGATGGCCACGGGCACCTCCAGCCATGGGGGACGTGATGGCCACGGGCACCTCCAGCCATGGTGGATGTGATGGCCACGGGCACCTCCAGCCATGGGGGACGTGATGGCCACGGGCACCTCCAGCCATGGTGGATGTGATGGCCACGGGCACCTCCAGCCATGGGGGACGTGATGGCCACGGGCACCTCCAGCCATGGGGGACGTGATGGCCACGGGCACCGCCAGCCATGGGGGACGTGATGGCCACGGGCACCTCCAGCCATGGGGGACGTGATGGCCACGGGCACCTCCAGCCATGGGGGACGTGATGGCCACAGACACCTCCGGCCACAGTGAGGAGGATGCCAGGGCCCGTGATGGCCACGGACACCTCCAGCCATGGGGGATGTGATGGCTATGGACACCTCCAGCCATGGGGGATGTGATGGCTATGGACACCTCCAGCCATGGGGGATGTGATGGCCACAGGCACCTCCGGCCATGGGGGACGTGATGGCCATGGACACCTCCAGCTGTGGGGGATGTGATAGTCACGGGCACCTCCGGCCATGGGGGATGTGATGGCCACGGGCACCTCCAGCCATGGGGGACGTGATGGCCACGGACACCTCCAGCCATGGGGGCCGTGATGGCCATGGACACCTCCAGCCATGGGGGATGTGATAGCCACGGGCACCTCCAGCCATGGGGGACGTGATGGCCATGGACACCTCCAGCCATGGGGGACGTGATGGCCACGGACACCTCCAGCCATGGGGGACGTGATGGCCACAGGCACCTCCAGCCATGGGGGACGTGATGGCCACAGGCACCTCCAGCCATGGGGGACGTGGTGGCCATGGACACCTCCAGCCATGGGGGATGTGATGGCCACGGGCACCTCCAGCCATGGTGGATGTGATGGCCATGGGCACCTCCAGCCATGGGGGATGTGATGGCCACGGACACCTCCAGCCATGGGGGACGTGATGGCCACGGGCACCTCCGGCCACAGTGAGGAGGATGCCAGGGCCCGTGATGGCCACGGGCACCTCCAGACATGGGGGATGTGATAGCCATGGGCACCTCCAGCCATGGGGGATGTGATGGCCACGGGCACCTCCAGCCATGGGGGACGTGATGGCCACGGGCACCTCCGGCCACAGTGAGGAGGATGCCAGGGCCCGTGATGGCCACGGGCACCTCCAGACATGGGGGATGTGATAGCCATGGGCACCTCCGGCCACAGTGAGGAGGATGCCAGGGCCCGTGATGGCCACGGGCACCTCCAACCATGGGGGACGTGATGGCCACGGGCACCTCCGGCCACAGTGAGGAGGATGCCAGGGCCCGTGATGGCCACGGGCACCTCCAGACATGGGGGATGTGATAGCCATGGGCACCTCCAGCCATGGGGGATGTGATGGCCACGGACACCTCCAGCCATGGGGGACGTGATGGCCACGGGCACCTCCGGCCACAGTGAGGAGGATGCCAGGGCCCGTGATGGCCACGGGCACCTCCAGACATGGGGGATGTGATAGCCATGGGCACCTCCAGCCATGGGGGATGTGATGGCCACGGGCACCTCCAGCCATGGTGGATGTGATGGCCATGGGCACCTCCAGCCATGGGGGACGTGATGGCCACGGGCACCTCCAGCCATGGGGGACGTGATGGCCACGGGCACCTCCAGCCATGGGGGACATGATGGCCATGGACACCTCCAGCCATGGCAGGCACTCAGCCACCCTCACGGGAAGCCCCGTGGGCGCACACCACGCACCAAAGCTCCAGGCACTGCCCTTACTACCACCTGATGCACCGCTCTGGCGTTCATGGAAAAAGTTCAAAGACACGCTAAGAAACCAAGCAACAACAAGAACCAAACCAAGCATGGATGACAAAAACAAGCCAAAAAAGAACAATTTCCAAAGCCTGAAGACATAAAGCTATCATCAGAACCAGACTCAGATAGGGCAGGGGGTAGGAAATTATTAGTCTGGTAATTTAACATGACTCTGATTAATGTGCTGAGAATCCGAGTGGAAAAATGGTCAACAACTTACAACACATGGTCAAAGTCAGCAGAGAAATAGGAGCCCCAAGAAAGAATTAAAAATAAACGCTAGACAACAGAACGACGGGAACAGACGGACGTGAGGAATGCTTCGCATGGTCGGTCTGCGGACTAGTCACAGCCCGGGAGAGGATGAGAGCTTAAGGTGTGGTCGTGGCTCTCCCGCCTGAAATGCGAAGCAAGCATGAACGAAAACACAGAACAGGAGTGCAACATACACACAGCGGGAACACGGGAGGAGGAAGAGCAGAGACACAGGGAAGGCAAAATGACCGAGAACCTTCCAGAACTAACGACGGACACCACACTGCAGATCTAGGCGCCCCAGAGAACACCACGCAGGATAAAGACCAGAAAAGCCGCATCCAGGCACCTGGCATTCAAAGTGCAGGCAGAGCCGAGCGGACCTTGAACACCCCCACGCCACGGAGGCCAGGGTGTGCACGGCCATAGGATTCTTTCTAGAAACCATCTGTGCACAAGTACAGTGAAGTATTCAAAGTGCTGAAAGGAGGGGCCGGCACTGTGGGTAGTGGGTTAAGCCTCCGCCTTCGGCGCCAGCATCCCATATGAGCACTGGTTTGAGTCCTGGCTGCTCCACTTCCAATCCAGCTCTCCGCTATGGCCTGGGAAAGCAATAGAAGATGGCCCAAGTCCTTGGGCAACTGTACCACTTGGGAGACCTGGGAAAAGCTCCTGGCTCCTGGCTTTGGATCGGCGCAGCTCCGGCCGTTGCAGCCAACTGGGGTGTGAACCAGCGGAATGAAGACCTTTCTGTCTGTCTCTCTCTCTCTCTGTAACTCTGCCTCTCAAACAAAATCTTTTTTAAAAAAACAAAAGGAAAGATACACACCAAGAATCCTGAATTATCCATCAGGAGTGAAGAAACAAAGCCTTCCACTGAAGGAAGACGGAAGGCATTGGTCACCAGGGGCCGCGCCCTGCAGATGCTCAGAGAGCAGGCAGCAATGCGGTCGGAGCCTGGGAAGAAGGGAGCGCCCAGAGAAGGAGCGATCCAGCAAAGTCGGATCTTCCTGCTCCTGACTTCCAGTTAGTCCAACAGAGAAGGGTTTTGTTGGAGTAATAAGAGCGGCCACGGGCTGGGTCACTACAGCTCACTGATGAGTGAGAGCGCCGATAGCGGGGTCGTGAAAGCCGGAGAGGGACCAGGAGTCCTGCTCTGTGGCAATGCGTCTGCATGGTTGCTGTCTGTGCTACCCAGGGGCAGCTCCATGGTTTATTTGAGAGTGGATTTAAATTACTTGCAAACATCTCTTTCAAATGCTAGGGCAAACACTAAAATAAAGGATTTTAAAAATTAAAATGCAATTTTAAAATATAAAATAAAATTATGATAGCTGCGCTCAGAGAATGTAGATATTGGAATAATGGAAAATGATCAGATAAAACCAAAGACAGCAAGAGAATGGAAGATAAAAACAAAGAACAGACAACCCACAGAAAGCAGTTGCAAACGTAACTAATTTGCTTAGCTGGTGTCAATCCAACTGTATCATTTCTCATCAGTTTAAGTGTGAATGATCTAAAGCTATGGCAAAATATAGATTCCAGAGTAGATTCAATAAAGGGGCCAATTCTATGTCACCCGTGTCACCGTGTCACTCTGTAGTAACGCTACGGAGAAGGATCAGCCATGCTAACATCAACCAAGTGAACCCTGAAGATACACAGTCCATTCTCAGAAAAAGCTCTCGAAGCAGGGAAAATGGTGCAGGATAAAGAACAGCGCCCATAATGACCAAGCGGTGACCGCTCCGGACGGCGCACGGTCCTCGCTGCGAGACGGCCTCGAACAGCTGATGGGATGTGCATCATCTTAGCTCCATTTCCACACGCTTTTGTAGCCCCTGATTCACGCACCTAACAACATAGCTTGCAAGTGCTTTAGCTGAAAGCAGAGCCACGAGGAGGGGTAGACTGCTCCAGGATTATAGTTGAACACGTCCAATGCAAGAGATCAGGAGAAAGCTGAAGTGCGCAGCACCAGCAGGCGGCTGCATCTGACCAACACCTGTGCAATAACTTGTTCAACAACCACCAAGCACAGATTATCCTGAATCCCACAGGGAACGCGGGCCAGGAAATTATGCCAATATTCTATACGTTCTTCAAAAATATGAGAACAATATATTTCATAATTTATCAAATGAGGCTGCTATAGCCTAACATCAAAACCAGGTGGGCGGGGCCCGCGCTGTGGCTCAGTAGGTTAATCCTCTGCCTGCGGTGCCAGCATCCCATATGAGCACCGGTTCTAGTCCTGGCTGCTCCTCTTCCAATCCAGCTCTCTGCTGTGGCCTGGGAAAGCAGTGGAAGATGGCCCAAGTCCTTGGGCCCCTGTACCCACATGGGAGACCTGGAAGAAGCTCCTGGCTCCTGGCTTCAGATTGGCTCAGCTCTGGCCGTTGTGGCCGTTTAGGGAGTGAACCAGCAGGTAGAAGACCTTTCTCTCTGTCTCTCTCTCTCACTGTCTGTAACTCTACCTCTCAAATAAATAAATAAAATCTTAAAAAACAAAGAACAGGTGGGCACACTACAGGAAAAGAACAACCAATACTTTTCACTAAAAACCTATAACAAAGTATTAACAAATTGAATCCAAAAATTTCTATGCCATAATTGAGTGAAATTTATCCCAACTATGAAAAGTTTCTTCCAACTTTAGAAATTAATGTAACACAGCACATGAACAGATTAAAAATAAAAATCATATCATCATCAAGTCAATACGTATAGAGAAGACATTTGCCGAAAATCAAATACCCATTCATGGAGAAGCTCAGAAAGCAGCGGCACAGGTGAACTCCCTCGACGTGGCAAAGACGTCCGTAGAAACCTGCAGTTGACCTCACGCTCGGCGGGGAGGGTCAGGAGCTTCCCTCCTCAGACGAGGAGGGAGGGGATGTCACTCTGTCCAACATCGGAAATCCCAGCGCAACAGCAGAATGAATAAAAGGCATACAACATGGAAGGAAGGGGTGACACCCTCTTAGCGTGCAAGTGATGAGCTCATGCGTGTAGAAAAACCGCAAAGCGTCCACAACAAACGTGGGACTTGCAGTGGCTACGGTAAGACCGTAGGGTGCAAGGTCAGCGTGCAAAGCCACTTTTGCTTTTGAGAACAACTGGAACTCAGAATTTGAAAAAATAGTATGAAACAGCACAAGAAAAAAGAAACAGTCAAATATAATTCTAAGAAAACATTGCAATATCTGTAGGAAGACACTGCAAAGCTTTGGCAAAAGAAATCTAGGAAAACCTAAATAAATGAAGATAGCCAATGTTGATAAAAAAGAAAACTCTAACAACAAGGTATCAGTTCTCCTCAAATTGATTTATAGGTTCAATGCAATTGTGTTCAAAATCCAAAAAGGTGGAGTCCTAGGTCTCCAGTTTGCCAGCTGTATTTTGTGTTTTCTCAGACTCTTGAGAGCCAATTCCTTACCGTGAATCTCAGTCTGTATTTATATATTCACTCTATTGGCTCTGTTTGCTTTATTTAATTTATTGGAAAGGCAGAGTTACAGAGAGCAAGAGAGGGAGAGAGAGAGAGAGAGAGAGATTTTCTATCCTCTGGTTCACTCCCCAGATGGCCACAACAGCTGGGGCTGCACCAGGCTGAAGCCAGGAGGAACCAGGAGCTTCATCCGGGCCTCCCACGTGGGTGCAGGGGCTCAAGTGCTTGGCCCATCTTCCACTGCCTTCCCAGGCGCATTAGCAGGGAGCCGGATCAGAAGTTCAAGCCAGGACTTGAACTGGCGCCCATACGGGATGCCAGCACTTCAGGCAGTGGCTTAATCTGTTACACCACAGTGCCAGCCCCTGTTCTGTTTATTTTTTAGTATTTATTTTATTATTATTTATTTGAAAGGCTGAGATCTTCTATTAGCCGGTTGACTTCAAACGTCTGCAAATGCCAGTGCGGGGCCAAGCCAGAGCCAGGAGCCTGGAACTCAGCCCACGTCTCCCGAGTGCATGGCGGGACCTCAAGAACTTGCGGTATCGCCCACTGCTCCCCAGGGCGCACATTCCCAGGAAGCTGGAATCAGAATCAGGACTGGAGCCCAGGCGCCGTGGAAGGTGGTGTGGGTGTCCGAGGTGGCGTCCTGACCACCGTGCCAGGCACCCAGCCCCTGGGGTTTGCTTCTCTGGAGAATCCTGATATGCTACGGCAAATGCCATGAACAGAAACCGCGCAGGCACACGGCTTGGGGAACTCCGAACTCCCTGCGCATTTTTTCTCTAAGCCTGAAACTCAGTGAAAATGCACACTATCAATATTTTAAAATAAAAGGCCCCTTTACAAATAAGGGGGAGATAACATGAGAAAAAATATGACGGAGGTCACATCCACCGTTCCCAAGTACTTCGAATATGGAAAAATCTCACAGCTTGGAGACCGCACGAGGAGCGAGGTGCATTGTGCACCTGGGAGTTGGAGTTCTAGCGTGGCCTAGAGGGATGAGGCTGACCCCCGTCGCCGAGAACAGAGAAGAGCCACAGACGGCAACTCCTCCCCAAGCCTGCCGCACGTAGAAGCCAGTTCTGAAGTCTGACAGAGAACAAGAGGTGAGGCCAGCAGGTGAGCCCATGCTGCCCGATGCCGCCAGGTCTCTGTGGCTCCTCGGGGGCCTCTGTGTCTCCTGGGGACACCGGCCCCGGGCCAGCCCGCCCGATTTCCTGTCAGCTGACACAGGGCCGCGACGCTCTCACCGGAAGACCGAAGGGACGCCAGGAGCCTTGTGCTGGTTTACAGTCCTGGGAAGTGAAAAGTCAGGAATGGGTCCCGGGAAGCCAAAGGTCTAGGCCAACGGCACCAAGAGCACAGGGCTCCAAACACAACGGACTCGCCCCTCATTCAGGACATGAAGACTGCCCGGCCGCGAAGAAGCAGTGGTGGCTGAGCAGTGGGACTCCCCCCCACCCCCCAAGATGTCTGTCACCCCAGCAATGTACCCGCAGGAAGGACCCCGGCACCGCAGTGTGGGGGGCAGAACCTCAGGGAGAGGATATTTTAGGAACCATCAAATGGAAAACTGGGTGTGTGTGTGTGTGTGTGTACAAGATGGAGAGAGAGAGAGAGGGGAAATACAATAAATATAATCTGAAATTACAGAAGACAGTGGCAGATTTTTAAATAAAATAAAGCTTTTGCAACAAAAACTACATGAATAAAAACTCAATAAATAGGGACTGGTGCTGTGGCGTAGTAGGCTAAGTCTCTGCCTGCAGTGCCGGCATCCCACATGGGTGCCAGTTTGTATCCTAGCTGCTCCACTTCTGACCCAGCTCTCTGCTGTGGCTGGGAAACAGTAGAAGATGGCCCATGTCCTTGGGCCCCTGCGCTTGCGTGGGAGACCCGGAAGAAGCTCCTGGCTCCTGGCTTCGGATCAGTGCAGCTCCGGCCGTTACAGTTATCTGGGAAGTATACCAATGGTTGGAAGACCTCTCTCTCTCTCTGCATCTCATCTCTCTGCATCTGTAATTCTACCTCTCAAATAAATACATTTTTTAAAATGTAAAATAAACTTTAAAAAAACCTCATAAGAGAATTAATGAACATGTAAGACCCCAGAGAAGCAGACTGCGTTGAGCGAAGACAACATTGCGAAGTCACCGGAGTGCAGTACGGTGAGAGGCGGAGACGGACAGGTGGGCCATCAGGGAGACATAGGGAGGGGAACACCTTGTGGAAACACGAGGCTTTAGTGTGGAGACTGAGGACGCTGTTGACTGGGTACTCGGCTCGAACTCTACAGCAGCCGTGTGCTGGCTGCGTGCGCCTGGCTCAGCCCTGCGGCTCTGCAGGCGCCGGCTCTCCAGCTGCGACTAGAGACGGGGCCTGAACCACCTCCCCAGGGCCGTCGGGATGGCCAAAGCTGCCCAAACACCTGCCCTGGGTAGCATCACACACAGTGTAATGGTGCGAGGCTGTGGAACGCAGGGCAGTGTGTAATAAAAGCAAGGGTGAGCATGCGTGCGGCGGGACATGAGACAGAGCGAGGGAGAGGAGAAAGAAGACCGACAATTTGAGGACATTTTTCTCCATTGAAGAACCACGTTTTCACACTCATCCGTACTTTTCACGTGCACTCGTGCACATTCCAGTTGGGAAAATGTGACCAACTCAGTAAATCACAACAGTAGACACCTACGTGAAAGCGTGTGCCTGCGTGTCCTCATGGGTGTGTTTCCTGTGTGGGTGCCCGTGGATGTGAGTATCTGTGCACGGCTGTGGGCCTGTGTATCTGTGTGTGTGCATCTGGGCACGGCTGTGGGCCTGTGTGTGTCTGTGTGTGCATCTGTGCACGGCTGTGGGCCTGTGTGTCTGTGTGTGCATCTGTGCATGGCTGTGGGCCTGTGTGTCTGTGTGTGTGCATCTGGGCACGGCTGTGGGCCTGTGTGTCTGTGTGTGTGCATCTGGGCACGGCTGTGGGCCTGTGTGTGTGTGCATCTGTGCATGGCTGTGGGCCTGTGTGTCTGTGTGTGCATCTGTGCACGGCTGTGGGCCTGTGTGTCTGTGTGTGCATCTGTGCACGACTGTGGGCCTGTGTGTCTGTGTGTGCATCTGTGCACGGCTGTGGGCCTGTGTGTGTGTGTATCTGTGCCCGGCTTTGGGCCTATGTGTGTGTGCATCTGTGCATGGCTGTGGGCCTGTGTGTGTGTGCATCTGTGCACGGCTGTGAGCCTGGGTGTGTGTGCATCTGTGCACGGCTGTGAGCCTGTGTGTCTGTGTGTGCATCTGCATGGCTGTGGGCCTGGGTGTGTGTGTGTATCTGTGCATGGCTGTGAGCCTGGGTGTGTGTGCATCTCTGCATGACCGCGTACCTGTGTGCAGATTGCGGCCTCAGAACCAACCCAGAAATTCAGGGAGCGAGAAGGCCGAGCGTCGCCTTCTGCCAGCTAAGCTCATGAGCGGCAGCGCGCGTCCCTTTGAGCAGAACCGAGCCGCGGACAGCAGAGCCCTTCCTGCAAGTCTACTGAGAAGCAGCTGGCCACCGAAGGGTGAGCGCGTCGCTCACAAACGAGCACAGAACAAATATTTTGTTTAAAGAGAAGGACTGAGCGACTTCACCCTCGCTGACAGGAGAGCGCCGGAAGCAGCCAGCGAATGCATTTCTGCACAACGCAGCGTGGGTGACGGCGCTGTCAGACACGGCACGTGGGACGCCAGCCGGGCTGGGCTCGCCAGCGGGGCTCGGCCCTCCCGGGGCCCCTCTGACTCTTTGGAGACCTTTGGCCTGACCCAGACACCAGTGGATATCGGGGGCTATTTTTTCCCAAAAAGGTTAAATTAAACTCATATGATATTTGATTTTGTGGTCATTGCTAAAGGAGTGTACGACATTTAAGGATGGTTTATGTGGGGCTCATCAAACACTTGGCTTGGTCCCAGGGGGCTTGAGGCATGGCCTGCGTCCAGCTTCGGGGGCAGTGAGTGGCTGGAAGGCCCCGTAATTTGCAGGACATTATTTTCTGTGGAAGGGTAGAGACGCACCTGATGCGTGGCTTTTGGGTGAGATGCGAGCTGGCTGCACTCACTCTGGTGTCCACTTCGGGCCCCCGGCTCAAGCAGCTGCAGGAGACACTCTGTTCTGGCTCTCCCAGGGGACACCAGGCTCATTACAAACGTCCAGACAAGACAGAGCCTGCTTGTAGACTGCCTGCAGTACCCTCACACGCCTGTGCAGGAGCCTCCACATGGTGCACACACACACAGAGGGAAGTTACCACGTGGCACACACACAGAGGGAAGTTACCATGTGGCACACACACACACAGAGGGAAGTTACCATGTGGCATACACACACAGAGGGAAGCTACCATGTGGCACACACACACAGAGGGAAGTTACCATGTGGCACACACACACAGAGGGAAGTTACCATGTGGCACACACACACACAGAGGGAAGTTACCATGTGGCACACACACACAGAGAGGGAAGTTACCATGTGGCACACACACACAGAGGGGAGTTACCATGTGGCACACACACACACAGAGGGAAGTTACCATGTGGCACACACACACAGAGGGAAGTTACCATGTGGCACACACACACACAGAGAAGTTACCACGTGGCGTGCACACACACACGCAGAGGGAAGTTACCACATGGGAGAGACACAGAGGAAAGCTACCACGTGGCACAGACACAGAGGGAAGTTACCACGTGGCACACATACACACACAGAGGAAAGTTACCACATGGCACACACACACACAGAGGGATGCTACCACATGGCACACACACAGAGGGAAGTTACCACGTGGCACACACACACACACACAAGGGAAGTTACCATGTGGCACACACACACACAGAGAAGTTACCATGTGGCACACACACACAGAGGGATGCTACCACGTGGCACACACACACACAGAGGAAAGTTACCACATGGCACACACACACACAGAGGGATGCTACCACATGGCACACACACAGAGGGAAGTTACCACGTGGCACACACACACACAGAAGGAAGTCAGGGATGGAGGGGAGAGGCCTTGTCACCGAGAAGGCACAGAGGGGCTCAGAAAAGACCATCTGAAAATTCCCTCTCCAACAGCTTTCGAAGCTGGGATTTGCGCCTCCGCCGTGGGAACTGAAGGCGGGCGTGGGCTGCAGCCTCTCGGCGCCCTCAGCTCTCCCCGCAGGCACCTGAAGCCTCTGGTCACGGCCTGAGCCCTCGGCAGGGACAACACAGAGATGCCCATCACAGCGGACGCTGCTGAGCCCGCCTGCCATCATCCTGTGCCAGGACCCCCGCCTTTGCTCAGGGCGATCGGCTTGTAGACGGTTGAGCTTCGAGCCTATTTCTGTTTGCCAATCCCCAGTTTGCACGGCTCAGTCAGCACACCCTGTGTATCTGCCCCAGGAGCGCCTGTCCCTGTGGGTGCAGGTGCACCCATTTCTGACAGTCGCCCCCTGCAGGCCTTGGCGGACGCTGGGCCCTGGGCAGGGGCTGTAGCTGAGCCGTGGCCAGGAAACGGAAGCGCAGGAGCTCTGGGAGGAGCTGTAAGGAAGCCCAGCACGCGGGACACAGCGCGAGGAGCGGTGCACGGGGCGGTGCGGGGAGCGCCTCGCGGACCAGATTTCACAGCACAAAGAAAAGCTCTGCAGGGAGAGAATGAGGGAAAGAACATTCTAGAAAGACATGCAAAATCCGTCACTGAGCACTCTGGAGAGCTGGGCTCTGACCCTTTTCAACAAGGTCTTCCCAGAGTTCTTTTCCGATGCACTCCAGCCCGGCAGTCAGACCTCAAACTTCCAGTAACTCCGGGCAAGTGACAGCGTTCCCAGAATCCCTGGCATGCTGACTCCACGCTCGTCCTATTTTTAGTCTTTTGATTGACATCTTGGCTTGGGAGGAACCAGACAAGGGGCCCCGTTTCCTAGAGTGAGCTTCCTCAACGTCTCCCCGGGCTGTCAGCTCCCTCGAGTGTGGAAGCCTGGGTCTGGGAGAGCAAGGCGAGGCCAGCATCCCCGCGACCTTGGCCCCTGGCCTCAGGATCCTGACAGCTCAGGTGGTGTCCATGAGGCGTAACCCTCCGGGGTCGTCTCGGGTAACTGGAATCCCACAGCCGTGCGGCCCCAGAAACGCCTTGCTAGTAACATCGGGTGCTAATAATAGCATCCAACGTGACCGCGAGGCAGGGCAGGGAGCTTCCGTCTAAATTGACTTTCCTGGGGCCGGCGCTGTGGCACATTAGGTTAATCCTCCGCCTGTGGCGCCGGCATCCCATATGGGTGCCAGGTTCTAGTCCTGGTTGCTCCTCTTCCAGTCCAGCTCTCTGCTGTGGCCCAGGAGTGCAGTGGAGGATGGCCCAAGTGCTTGGGTCCTGCACCCCATGGGAGACCAGGAGGAAGCACCTGGCTCCTGGCTTTGGATTGGCGCAGCGCCAGTCGTAGCAGCCATTTGGGGGGTGAACCAACAGAAGGAAGACCTTTCTCTCTGTCTCTCTCTCACTGTCTAACTCTGTCAAATAAATAATAATTTTAAAAATTTAAATTGGCTTTCCTCCCTCAGGCTCTGCTCTGCCCGTGTCATTTTGGTGAAACTGACTTGGCACAGCTCACGTGACATAGCTGACGGCATCAGACTCGACTGTCAAGACGAATAGGTGAGAGTGGCAGCGCAACTTCTGGCTGTGGCTGCAAACACACACGTGCACACACACGAAGGCTCCCTTCACACACGCACACGTGTGTGCTGCCTTAGTGACAGGCAAACGCCTGGGCCACCATACTCTCCGGTGTGGTGCCCAAGGTCCTCAGAGAAAAACATTCACACTGGCAATGCACCTGTGTGCCACGGCTGGGAGCCCACGTCCGGCTGACGCTCACTTCTGGGCCACGGAGGGTGCGGAGCCAGGAGCTCGTCAGCCCGCCAGCCCCGACCCAGCCCGTAGTCTCCTTCCCACGTCCACAGTTGGGATCGAATCTTGGGCCCAAAGGGACAGCAGAATACACAAACACCTCTGGTTTTCTGTCAAAGCAGGGACGCGGGAAGTTCGTCCTAAAGAAGCCAGAACCACCGACCTCGTGCGTCTTCTCCCCTGGGCTTGTTGTTGGGAAGCTCGGAGCTCCAGGACGTCTACTGCTCATCACAGGCGTTTCAGGAAGGAAGGGGACAGTGCGGTGAGGCCCACGCCCGCCGGGGCTGCGTGGACCAGGGCACCGTTTCTCACCCAGCAACAGCCCTGGGGCCGCCTCCCCTACTCGCACGTGGGAACGCGTGCTCGGGGGTGCAGAGCTGCGTGTCCCAGCGCACGGGGCTGCAGGCCGGAATCCTCAGCTTGCCCCTGCTTCCTGCCTTCCACGACCCCACCTCTTGCCCCATTTGCAGCCACGAGGGAGCTGTGCTCAGGTGACTGCGAAGGCCTCTTTACAAAGCAGCCGATCTCCAGAATCCCGATGGTGAGCGCCCCTGCTCGGACCTCCCATCCTTGTGGCAACCCAGCAGAAGCGAGGAGGCCACACGGAGGTGAGGCAGCGCCGGGTGGAGGTGGGTGGCTGCGTCTGTGGCCCCAGCCCCAGGGTGCACTTGGGAGGCCCCTGGTGGCCGCAGGGAGGAAGGGTCAGCTTCGCAATGCGTGTAAATCGCTTCAGCTGCTCGCTTGGGGGTGGATCTGCAGACCCAAGACTGCGGGCGAGAACCTAGCCAGGCTGCCGGTCAAGGAGAGCGTGGGGAGGAAGCTGCCTGGGGTCAGCTGCCCGGGAGGGCCTGGAATGCCGGAGGTAGGGGCTAACTCTTGGTGTCCCTGGTCGGGGGCTTTCTGGGACGAGACTGGCCAGTGCCTGAGACGCCCTCTGTGGGAGGGGCTCACTGCCAGCGCCCTGGGCGAGGACGAGTGTGAGGTCCCTGGGCCCCGGCACCAGGTGTGGTCCCCCCTCCCCAGCCAAGGTCACTCGCAAACGTTAGCGTCTAATCAGACTCCGACCTATCTCTAGAATGACAAACCTCACTCCTGTAATTCCTCTAGAGTTTCCCCTCCTCCCCGCCCAGGCTGGAATGTCCACCCACTGGTGTCACCGAGGAAGACCCCAGGGGTTGGGGCCGGCAGGGGCTTCTCTTGTTCCCCGATGTCAGAGCAGGGAGTCCCTCCCACTGCTGAGCGAGCGGCCTGGGCGAGCGAGGGGCCTGGTTGTGCAACGCGGGGCGCGTGGCGAGGACTGTGAATTTATAATTCCCAAGCATAAAGAGCTGCAAAACAGAAACAGGAAACAAGACCGCGTTGCTAAATTAAAAGGTCTGTTTGTCAGTTTCGGTCCTGACAACTTCCGGAATTGTTCTAAAGCCGTTCTCAGGCACTCATGACTCAACATTCGTCCAGCTCCAGTTCTGGACATCAAAGAAATAAAAACCCTCTAATATGTTTCAGGCTTTCTTGCAGACATTTTTAAACACAATGGTGCAGACATGAAGCCCTGGCCCCTGCCCAGCCCAGCGATTTGCTGTAAATAAGGGGCGCGTCTGAGAGCGGTGTGATGATGCTAAGCGCCGTGACCTTGATCCTGTGTGCTGACCACTCGAGCTAGTGGACGGCAGCATGCGACCAGCAGGCACTGTTAAGACGCTGAACACAAGTGGGTCGATGTAAGTTTTTAAGCATAGAATCTTTTTTTAAAGATTTTATTTATTTATTTAAGAGATAGAGTTACAGATAGTGAGAGGGAGAGAAAGAGAGAAAGGTCTTCCATCTACTGGTTCACTCCTCAAATGGCCACAATGTCTGGAGCTGGGCCACACCAAAGCCAGGAGCCAGGAGCTTCTTCCGGGTCTCTCATGCAGGCGCAGGAGCCCAAGGACTTGGGCCATCTTCTACTGCTTTCCCAGGCCACAGCAGAGAGCTGGATCAGAAGTGGAGCCGCCGGGACCCGAACCAGTGCTCATATGGGATGCCGGCACCGCAGGCGGAGGATTAACCTACTAGGCCACAGCGCTGGCTCCAAGCATAAAATCTTGAAACTCAAATAAAGGATGTTTCTTTGACTGATTGCTGCAAGTTTTAAAGCACGTATTTCGGTGGTCACAGCGAATCCTTTCTGACAGCAATCGGCTCTGGCACAGGGAAACATGAAGTCTACCAAGACGCAGCAGATCTCCTCCGATCTCGCTTTAAATCAGCGTGGAGAGGGTGGGCTCATTGACCCTTGCGAAAGCAAAGGGCCCACTTAATCAAAAACGATGGAAACCGGTCCCGCACACACAGGTGCCGTCTTCTCACTGGCCTGAGAACAGCCTGGACACTTTCCTAATGCCCGTCTCCTACCGCCTGCTCTGTGGCTACAAGGTGACAGCGGTGTCTCGTGGAAATCAGAGACAAAAGACCACTTCAGAATGTCTGCAGTGGGTGGCGTCCATGGTTACTTGTTTCTTTCCAAGCCCAAGACTCAAGGATCCCTGTGACCCCGGGGTGTGGGGTGTGGGGGTCACAAGGTTGCAGGTGTGCTGTTGACTGTCCACTGCTCCACACGTGACTGTGCGGCAGCCCAGCGCCAGGCACGTTTCTGGACAAGTCCCAGGCCTGCCTTCAGGCACTGTCCTGACCCGCAGATGCTGAACCCGGAAGGAGGGAGGAGGCAGATAGCTCCGACTTCTCTCCAAATGTGTGATCAGAATTAACTGGGAATTTGAAACTCGCACGTTTCCTGGGCAGGTGCCTCCGACACCTTCCCCTGGCTGGTGAGTCTTCCCACCTTGTGGCTTTGCCAGACAGGACTGCTCCACCCCGGCTGTCCCGGCATCTCCCCGGCCCACAGCTTCTGTGAGGTCTTCAGGAGCCCCAGCCTTCCAGAGGGCTGCGGTGGGAGCTTCCTGCAGGGTGGCACGACTAGCCCTTCCAGGGTGTGGCCCCAGAACACGGGGCACCTGCAACAATTCCCAGTATTCCAGAAGACAGTGGGGTGACGGCAGCAGAGAGGGCTGGTGCCGCCCATCAGCACAGGGGCGCTGGGGGCCCTCGAAGCGGCACCTCAGCAAGGGTGGAGAATCCACTCCCCTTGACGGTGTGAACGGAGCCCCAGGTGACGTCACCCTCAACCTTCACCCATGCGTGGGAGCAAGTTCCTCAGGGCAGGCCTGAGGACATGGGGGTGCCGTTGTCCATGTGCAGTGGCCAGGAGATGGGGTGATGGACACTGCCTGGGGGCAGAGACTAAAGCTTGTCAAGAGTGCCGAAGCCAGGTGCAGAGCACCACTCAGGACCACCCAGAGGGTTTCGTCCCGGAAGGAGACCTGCTTTCTGCCGTGCGCCTTGTGCCTCCTCCCAAGGCAAAGCCGGGCCGCAGCAGGCGCATGGCCCCTGTGGGTCTTAGCCTCTGCGTGCTGGGAGCCGCTTTGCTGTTTTCCCACGAGCTGCAAGTCCCTGGCTCAGGGTTCTGGCCAGCAGTCATCATTTAGCAGCTAATCAGAAGTTTCTAGGAAACTTATCTCTCTCCGCTTCCTGCTGGCCCTGGCAGCGCTGGGCCAAGGTCAAACAGAAAAATCCAGTCTTCGGCTTTCCCTTGACCCTGCTGATGAGGTTTTGTCCTCAAACTGGAGTGGGGGAGCCTGGGCTGCAGAGCCAGACCTCTGATCCCCTCGACCCCACCAGTGGGGGTTGGGGCTCCCCCGCACTGCCGCCGGTCACCGAGAGCGGCCGTGCGGTGCTGGGTCAGCGCCTCGATAAACATGCTGCAACTCCCGTCTGCACCAGGGGACGTCAACATTTTCCTGGAAAAATGGACTCGAAAGATTATTTTATTTTGGTGCAAAAAAACATTTGAAACCCATGCATCATTATTTTCTTCGTCAGAAACATTTTCCACAAACTTTCTGAAGCTCTGTCATAGGTAGGGATTTCCAAATTTCTCACATCAAAATAAACTCATCAATTCATTCCTGCCAGGACGCTTATTAAATTAATAGGCAAAATTAATCTGGTACCTGCAAACTTTTTGTTTAAAGATTGATTTTATTTATTTGAAAGACAGAGAAACAGAGAGGCAGAGAGAGATCTTCCATCCGCTGGTTCACTCCCCAGGTGGCTGCAACAGCCGGAGCTGTGCCAACCTGAAGCCAGGAGCCAGGAGCCTCCTCTGGGTCTCCCACATGAGTGCAGGGGCCTAAGGGCTTGGGCCATCTTCCACTGCTTTCCCAGGCCATAGCAGAGAGCTGGATCGGAAGAGGAATAGCCGGGACTAGAACCGGTGCCTATATGGGATGCTGGCGCTTCAGGCCAGAGCTTTACCTGCTGCGCCACAGCACCTGACCGCCAACTTGATTTCTATCAATCCAATAACCTCCTGTAGTCCTCGCCTACACTCACTCGGTGACTCGTGGACCGGTGTCCTTTCTGAGACATGGCCGCTCAAAATGCCGCAGTGCAGACAAAGGTTAGAAGCGAGCAGACAAAAGCCAAGCAAACACCGTGGCTCCAAGTTCAGCCCCCAGAACGCTCGGCCGTGCAGCCCCAGGTCCAGTCCACTGTGAGAGTCCACGTAGCTTGCCTAAGCGCAAAGCTGAGTCCACACAAAACCAACGCGACTGTGTGGCTCTGTGGTTTTCATCCCTTCTTCTGCTGTTCAGGTAAGACAGCGTGGGTTTAGGTGGCTTTCCCGTGAATGGGGCATCCGGGGATTCTGGTCTCTGGGGGTCACACTGCAGGACACGGGGGGACTGAGCCGGCATCGGCCAGGGCCCCGTCCTGACTCCCTGTACCCCACAGGGTGCAGAGCCGCGAAATGTTCTTGTGCTGTGGGTCTGTGTGCACAGGATGGTTTCAATCACATCACACACAGCATCGCCATGGAGACGGGAAACAGCTGGGAGTTTAATTGTGGCAAAGTTCACGGGTGTTGCTAGACCTCTGTTTTCTTTTGGCTAGATTTAGAAGGGAATGAAATGCTAGAAGTTAGTGAGCTTAATGATGTCATTTTAGCCCAGTGTCCGTGCAGTCAAAGGCCCCACACTTCAGGGGTCAAGAGAGTTTTGAAAGGGTTGTCTCCGCTCTGGCCTTGACCCCAAGTTGGAACTGAGTAACCAGTTCCAGGGGAACAAAGGATAAGGAGACCGGGGCTGCGCGGTCACTTTTCAGGTGCACTGGCCACCACGACTTCGCTGGTACTGCGTTTGTGCCGACTCTGGCTCCTGGCTTCGGATCGGCGCAGCTCTGGCCATCGCGGCCATCTGGGGAGTGAACCAGCGGATGGAAGCCCTCTCTCTCTCTCTCTCTCTCTCTGCCTCTGCCTCTCTGTAACTCTGCCTTTCAGATAAATAACTAAATAAATCTTTAAAAAAAAAAATAGAAGTAGCGTGAATGCATCAACCGGGGACAGCCTTGCTCACTGCGTGTGGTGCTGCCTGTGAGTGTCTCCATCTCGCAGGTGCTCTGTCTCCACGGGGCTGGCAACGCAGCAGGTTTGCTAACAGCAGCCGCACCAGAGCCCTGGGAGGAAGGCCTTGCGTACGACGTCAGAACGGCACCGTCCCTGCGACAGGAACGTGGTGCTGTGTGCACTGTCCCTGCGACAGGAACGTGGTGCTGTGTGCACTGTCCCTGCGACAGGAACGTGGCCCTGTGTGTGGCATCCTAGGTGACAGGAACGTGGTGCTGTGTGCGCTGTCCCTGTGACAGGAACGTGGCCCTGTGTGCGGCATCCTAGGTGACAGGAACGTGGCCCTGTGTGTGGCATCCTAGGTGACAGGAACGTGGCCCTGTGTGCGCCATCCCAGGCGACAGGAACGTGGTGCTGTGTGCGCTGTCCCTGTGACAGGAACGTGGCCCTGTGTGTGGCATCCTAGGTGACAGGAACGTGGCCCTGCATGGGCCGTCCCAGGTGACAGGAACGTGGCCCTGCGTGTGCCGTCCCAGTGACAGGAACGTGGCCCTGCGTGTGCCGTCCCAGTGACAGGAACGTGGCCCTGTGTGTGCCGTCCCAGGTGACAGGAACGTGGCCCTGCGTGTGCCGTCCTAGGTGACAGGAACGTGGCCCTGTGTGCACCATCCCAGTGACAGGAACGTGGCCCTGTGTGTGCTGTCCCAGGTGACAAGAACATGGCCCTGCGTGTGCCGTCCTAGGTGACAGGAACGTGGCCCTGTGTGCACCATCCCAGTGACAGGAACGTGGCCCTGTGTGCGCCGTCCCAGGTGACAGGAACGTGGCCCTGTGTGCGCCGTCCCAGGTGACAGGAACGTGGCCCTGTGTGTGCCGTCCCAGGTGACAGGAACGTGGCCCTGCGTGTGCCGTCCTAGGTGACAGGAACGTGGCCCTGTGTGCACCATCCCAGTGACAGGAACGTGGCCCTGTGTGTGCTGTCCCAGGTGACAGGAACGTGGCCCTGTGTGCACCATCCCAGTGACAGGAACGTGGCCCTGCGTGTGCTGTCCTAGGTGACAGGAACGTGGCCCTGTGTGCACCATCCCAGGTGACAGGAACGTGGCCCTGCGTGTGCTGTCCCAGGTGACAGGAACGTGGCCCTGCGTGCCATCCCAGGTGACAGGAAGGTCCCACTTCCACGGTGGTCTTATGAACCACTATCACAACGTGGCCCATCGTGACAGGTTTGGGCGTGGCTGCTCCACGGCCGCATTACAGGCTCTGTGTCCTGTGAACAAAATCACGGCTTCCCACGGCTGTGGAGGATGGGGTGGAGACCACACCCGGGGCAGATGTGTCCCCAGAGAGGGCTCCTCTCCTGGCCACAGATGGACCTGGCCGTGTCCGCCACCGTGGTCAGGGGCCAGCGCAGCTCCCTGGGGTCTCTTTGATAAGGACACTGCTTCTCAGGTGCAGCCCTCAGGACTTTATCCCCTGCCAAAGGCCCCGCCTCTGCATGCAATGACCTTGGGGGTGGGTCTTGACCTTTGAGCCCCGGGGGGCACAGACATGGCCCCTGCAGCAGGAGATGCTGTGGGTGACTGGAGGTGGCCCTGGGCTGCAGTGGGAACTCGCTGCTGGGGGGCCAGTGGTCGCACTGCAAAGCTGACAAACAGATAGTTAAGTACATGCTTCGGCTTCTTTCACACTCGGGTGCGGGGACAAACGCACGCCAGGGAGCAGACGGCTTGGGATCCCGAAGCAGCAGCTCCTCGGTGGGCGCGCGGAGGCCCTCGGGCGTGGAGACATGACCGAGGCAGACGGCACGGGGCCCACGCCTTGCTCTCCGTGCTCCTGTCACAGGGCAGCGCGAATTTCAGTCTTAACAACTTTCCCTGGGGTCCACATCTCATCATGGAAATGCAAGCCGGGATCGAGCTGTCAAGGTCGACACAGACTCTCTAATTCTTGCACAAACCGATCCACTAAGACAAAGAAAACAGAAGGCAAGGACTGCTCCTGGCCAGGTGTCTTCCCCTCCCATCCGAGGAGGCGGGCTCAGTGCCGGTGCGGCTGGACGGAAGCCCGCACGCCCCAGAGGGCCGAGGGCGGCGGCACACATGGCCGGCCGCTCGCCCGCGGCTTTGCCAGTCTCGGAAATCAGGTAACTGCTGTGGCCTGGAGTGCCGCTTCCCAGCCGAAGACGCCGGGGCACCTACCCATGAACTGGCCAGCTCAGCATTCCCCCGGCACTGGGGAAGGCTTTCCGAGGGATATTTGTGATCTCCTGGGAGAGTCCACACGCACTCTGCCCTCAGATGCGCACATGAAACGGGGCGACTCCTTATGTTCCTGGGGGCTCCATAGGGAGATGGAGGACACGGCTCACGTTCAGGTTGTAAATCATTGACAAGCCTGCACGTGACCGCTGCGGGCTCCTAGCCTTCCCGGAATTTCTGTCTCATTTGTGAAATGAGACAACGAGACCACGCTATCGTCAAAGCTTTGTTTTTTTTTCTTCCTAGCACAACAAGGACACACACAATCTGACTCGGCTTCGGCTGTGAACCTCAAGGTCACGCAGCACAAGTGGAAGTGGAGAACATAAACTCACCGTGGCTCTGGCCGGGAAGGCTTAATTAGCCAACCGCCGATGAGGTCGCTGAGAGGTGACGGCCATCAGCTCAGCAGGAATCCCTGGACGAGGACCCAGAGCAGCAGGGGCCCCGCACGGCTGAGCATTTCCCTGCACAGAGTCCGTTCAGCACAAAGGCCTGACGCTGTGACCTCCCCCTTGTCCACTCAGACCATGTTTTTGGACTGATGGGAGGCTAGCCAGGGCAGCAGGAAACCCCACATAGTTTTATTTATTTTTTGTAATACTTGGACAGCTGTCCTGATGGAGGAAGTCACGCTGGGGCCGTGTAGCCCACATGGAGAAGCCGGAGCCGGTGGGGAGCTGCCGAGGGTTCCACGGGAGGCAGGCCAGGGCGAGGCCTGCAGCTCCGGGTGCCAGCCCTGGGCGCTGCGTGCTCGCTATTCCAAAGGAACCACAGCCAGGCTCAGGGACTTCCTGCCCCGGGGTCTGCGACACTCGTGCCCCAGTTACCAAAATGTCACAGCGCTTCAGCGGGCGCGTGTGAGGGCCTGCCAGGTCCCCAGACACGGACCAAGACTCAGCAGGACCAGGGGGAGACAAGAAAAGCCACAGCTCGGAGGGCCTCCCAGCGGAGACAAAGAGAAAGCCTCGTTGCCGGCAGTAGGCGTGGAGGACCAGCTGATGCTGCCTGGGCCTCTGGTCGGGGCAGCACCCCGCCGCCCAGGGCTCCCCCGGCCTCCTGAGCTGTGGTTCTTGTCGGTTCTCACTGCTCCCCTCTGACGGCGGAGGTGAGCTGTGAGCTCCTCCGTCAGGCAGCACCTTTGTGTTGCTGAGGTCCAAGAGCAGGGCCAGACGCAGGAGGAGCGCTCAGTACACAGTGCACAGAGCGAGCAGCCGCCGTCGGCCCGGCCCGGGATGTGCAGTGATGCAGGGGGCTGGCTTCGGGGGTCTCTGCGGGATGCCCAGCTGCAGAGGAGCGTCCCTCCCGGGCTCCAGAGCGTGGGCGTGCCTGAGTCCTGGCTGGTGGCAGCGCCAGGAGAGGCAGTGTGGCAGCGGGGGTGGAGTCGGCCGTGGAAATGCCAAAGGTCGCGCAGGGAAGGAGAGGCTTCGGGTGCATGCTGGTGACCGGGTCAGGGCAGCGTGGCCACGCGGCGGCTGAGACATTTGCGGAGCTGCAAGCTCACAGCTTGCAGGAACCACGTGGAGAGAGCCCTCACACGCCTTCCCAGAGTCCTCGGATCGGACTTTGTTTCCCAAAGACCTGAGTCCTTTTCTGGTGGCGCCGTTGGGACTACGCTGCCGGAGTCCCTGCCCCAGGAGTTGTCAGCCCTGGGCCTGTGACCGCTCCAGTCTCCCTCCCTTGAACGTCCCGCTCCTGCCTGCTCCCTCCCCCTCATCACTCCTACCCCGCACAGACACTCCACACCGGGGTGCCGCGTTCCACGCCGGAGTGCCACTTTAAGCCCCGGCTCTGGTCCCTGCCTCGGCTCCGGCCTCAGGGCACCCTGAGACACAGCAGGTGCTGGCTCAGTTAGGTGAGCCCCACGTCCTGGCCCACGCAGCTGTTGCAGGCATCTGGGGAAGTGAACCAGCAGATGCGAGAACGCTGTCCATCTGTGTCACCGCCCCTCCCATAAATTAAATAAAAAGTGGAAAATGTCGTGACGTCTATGGGAGACAAACGCAAACACAGGAGGCAAGCTCCAGCCAGAGAATGGGGTCATCACAAAGAACCCAGTAAATCACAAACGAGAGACACAGTAGGATGGGCTCATAGGGACGGGGATGGGAAGAGCGAAGTCAGTGAAGTTGCAGAGAGAAAACTAATTCCCTCGGTGTGGACAGTGGACGGAAAACAGACCGAGAGCAAAGAGCAGACGCAAGCGAACCCGGGGCCTGGGGAGGCGATGATGGCGCTCACCGTGTCAGGTGCCCGAGAGCAGGAACCCGAGGGCGGGGCTGGGAGGCCATCGGGGAAAATAACTCACGGCGGAAAACTCGCCAGGTCTTGCCAAAAACACAGATGTTGAAATCCACGCGAACGAGCAAGCCCCACACAGGATACACCTCCCCTCCCATGGATACCAGGACACATAATTCATATTCTAAAACTAAAGATGGAAAACAAGAACCTGAATGGTCACCAGAGAGGGTCAGCACGAAGCCCACAGGGGAACCCCTTCCACGAACACGGATTTCTCCGTGAGCTCGAAGACAAGGCGGTGGCACAGCACACCTGCAGTGCTGACGGAGACGCACCACCAATCGTGCTTCTCAAATATTGTTTAGGATTGAAAGGGAAAGGGAAGCTGGCTCAGACGGAGAGAAGCTAAACAAATCTGTCGTTAGCAGCCCCGTCTTAGAGCCCGGCAGAGGACGTTCACCCAGGAGAGGAAGTGAGGAGACATCCAGAAGCGGCCGGAGGAGGCGAGGAGCAGCGCGGAGAGCAGCTGCGGCCGCCTAGCAGACAACGCCTTTTCCTGTGGATTTTATCCGTCCCATGTTAGCGTTCAAGCGAAAATCATGAGTATACTTCAGAAAGCTCGTGGACAACGCAATGAACAGTTTAGTTGGGAGCAGAAACACGTCGAAGTCCGTGCATAGCTTTGTCCTCGTGCGCGTTTCCCGTGAGCCTTGGGAGGCTCGTGTGTGCCACGTCTGATGCTCCAGGTCATGGTGTTTTCACGGGAAGGCACGTCGTCGATACGGAAGGCGCTTGCCCACACCCCACCGCTGTCAGCAGGGCTGCGCAAGGTGCAGACCTCTGTTGGGATGACCAGAGCAACCGCTCCAGCAGCCATGCAAAGAGATACACTCGAATCCCAAACAAACCCAGACGGAATTCTACAAGATAAGTAATTCACAAGAAATCAAGAAAAAGAGACTGAAGAAGGAGAAGGAGAAAGGCAGAGGCCGAGACGGCCACTTCTGTTAACTGGAGATCGCTGAGGAAGATGTTCAGCGCTGGAAACCGGCTCGGGGTGTCCGTGCACAACGACTACCACCAGACGAGTACAAGTCACACGGTCCACCTCCCGAAGACCGGGAGTAATAAGAGAAAAACATAAAATACAGATTTGATACCAATCCACGGACTGACCGGACCCTGTCCCAGTAGCATCGAGCGATGTTGCACAATCATTCTCTTGAAGGAAAGATGGGCGACAGTCAGAGACGGACAGCGCGTGGCCGTGACTGTGGAGGGCTTTCCCAGTGGGCGCTGAGCACAGGTACAGAAAATACCGGGATTCAACAGCTCCCGAGCCAGGGAGTGAAGCGGACTGGTGGTCACAGCTGTCTCTAAGGGCAAGTGGGAAGACAGTTTGCGATACCCACTTGTGTTGGGTGTTTGTCTGAAATGGGCTAGAGCCCACCTCTCTCGTCCAGCCTTCCCCGGGAGAAGCATCAGACGCAACTGTTCATCAACAGCTTTGGTGATCCTCATCCGTGTGCAGGGGGGAGGGCAGGCGTGGGTGTAGGGGTGAGCAGCAGCAGGAGGAGGGGCGAGTGTCCAGCTCTGGGCACCCGGCCTGCAGCACCCCCAGGGACTCTGATGCCACTGCGTGGCCCAGGCACACCCGGGGACATCCACCTCTGGGACCGATATGGTGCAGCCGGTTCCTGACAGCTTAGGTGGTCTGCAACCCTTGTATCCTGCAACACGAGGCTGTCATTTTAGCTGTTGGTTTGCTCCATCCACCTTCCCAGATGCATCTGTGGCATTCAGGACCAGCATGCATTTTTAGACCCCACGTTATTTGCATATCTAATTCCTTATTTTTTAAAAAGCGGAGGGGGTCGGCTCCGTGGCGCAGTAGGTTAATCCTCTGCCTGCGGCACTGGCATCCCACGTGGGCGCCGGTTCTACTCCTGGCTGCTCCTCTTCCAATCCAGCTCTCTGCTGTGGCCTGGGAAAGCAGTAGAAGATGGCCCAAGTGCTTGGGCCCCTGTACCCACATGGGAGACCAGGAAGAGGCTACTGGCTCCTGGCTTCGGATCGGCTCAGCTCCAGCCATTGCAACCATCTGGGGAGTGAACCAGCGGACAGAAGACCTCTCTCTGTCTCTCCTTCTCACTGTCTGTAACTTTACCTCTCAAATAAATAGAGAAAATCTTAAAAAAGAAAAAAAAAAACAGTGGCGGAAGGTGGGAGAGAGACCTTTCCCGCCACGGGGTGCACTTGGACTTCCGCTGTCAGGTGCGCGTCTCGTCTCCCACTCTCTGGGAGCTGTCCTGCTCTTGGGCAGACCCTCCCAAGTATAGGTACTATTTTTGGTTTGTCACTTCTCTCTGGCTTATGGGCAACTCTGTGGCCCACTCATGGTGGGTATTCCACTGTGTAGGGCACCCCACCCTGGCGTGTGAAAGCGTGTTGTCTCATCATTGCTAAATAACTTCTGTTCCTGTTTGCACAGACGTCAGTCTCTGCTTCATCATTCTGTCTCTGCAGGAGACAAGAACCTGGATCAAAAATGAATACATTCCTTACCCACATCAGGGCCGGCACATCCCGACCATGCCAGGCACCTTCTGCACCTGTCTTTGCTTCCTCTGTCTGACCTCAGTGGCACCATGGCTCGGTGCATCCTGTAACTTAGACCAAAACGCCCATGAAGGCAGCATGTGCTCAGCTTGCCCAAACAGAGCCATGAGCATGGTGAGGGGTCAGCTCTCCATTTGAATACATCGTTCAAAGTCCCCTACACATTGTCTGCTGGCTGTGGGCTGGACACTTTGGCCGGATGTGCGGGAGCCGCTGTGAAGCTGGGTGACGTGGGACATCCGAGTCCTGAGGCTGCAGCAGCTGTTGTCCCCCCCTCCTGGTGAGCGCTGGAGCCTGCTGGGCAGCACGGGGCAAACGGCTCCCTGACCGACGCTCTCGGAGGCTCTGCTGAGCTCCACAGCAACATGGCACCGTGCACACCTCCCCCGGTCGCCCCACCCCTCTCCACTCTGTCTTCTTAGACTCTATGCCTACTTGGCAACCATTCATCAGAGGGCCTGTCCATCAACATGGCGACCTCTCCTGCAGATCAGCGGGTCTGCACTCACCGCTCATGTGCACCTGCTGGCCCCAGTCCAAGCAAGCATTTCCCCTGCCCTGACTCAGCCCAGGACCAGGCCCCAGGAGAAAGGGGCCACCTTGGCAGCCCCAGTCCCTCTGGAATTATTCAAAGCCACCAACCCTAGTCTGTTCACCCCCTCTGTCTTTGCTTTCCCATGTCAATTCCAACGCAGGTCCTGAACCACGCCTCCTTCACAGCCCAGCTTCTGCCGGGCATCCCAGAAGACCGAGGGTAAGGGACATCAGAACCTGGGCTTTAATCCCAGCCTCAAGCATTGCTGCCCGAGTCCAGCTGGCTTAGTCCTCACCCCCACCCAGGGCCTCTGTCTCTGGGCTGGAGGCAGCAAAGCCTCCCTATTACGGGCCGGAGAAGCTGAGAGAAGCCACCGCACCTCTCAGGGGTAATGAGGTGCTCCTGGTCAGACAGAGGGGAGTCCGGTCCATTAGGTCAGAAGGAGTGGCCTCTGTCTCTGACCACCAGCGGGACACCTCTCCTGGCCCTGCTCAGCCACTCACCTGCTGACGGACCGCGCAGTCGCATACGTGCAAGGTTGGCGCTGTCGCCACCCAAATCGTCCTCAGCAACGGATGTGCAGGGATCTGCACCTGAGTTTCTGCTCGTGGCTCACTCTTGCTAGCTGGGTATCAGGGGAAGCTCAGTGTCGCTGGCCTCTTAGCTCATAAAAGCTACAGTGACAAAGGGCAAGGCTCACCAGAGCCAAGATGCACCATCTCGAAGGGTGATGGTGACCCAGGAAGATGCCACACCCTGCTTCGGCCCCCAGGACACCTGTGAGGGTGCAGGCACCACCCTGGCTGCTGCCCGCCCCTGCACTGGGCTGTCCGCTGTGCGCTGGACGTGCACGTTGTTGGAGCTGATGTGCGCGCCAGGGTCTTGTCTCTCTGCTGCTGCAACAGGAAGTCTGACACCGGCCACATGGCAGAGGTTTATTTCACTCAGTTCTGGAGGCTGCAAGTCCAAGGTAAGACCGCACCTCTGTCCTCTGGAGAGACCCCAACTGATGGCAACACACAGGTGACATTGTAGCAGGAACACGTGGGGCAGGATGAGAACGCGTGGGGAGGTCAGAAGCACGGGACTGGCAGGGGCCCAGGGCCACTCTTACAACAGCCCGACCTCAGGGGCACTCACTGCCCTGTGAGACCTGTGTTCACCCCTCCCTGGTCAGCCAGGATCTGACCACCTCCCACTAAGACCTGCTTTGCAGGGGTTCCACCACCTCAGCACCGCCACACGGGAGGCCAAGCCTCTGGCACACAGGAGCATTGGGCATACAGCATCCAAGGAGCAGCGGCGTGTATAACTGTGTGTGTGTGACTGTGTGTGTACGTGACTGTGTGTCCGTGTGTGTATGCATGTGACTATGTGTGCATGTGTGTGTATGTATGTGACCGTGTGTGTGCATGTCTGTGCGTGTAACTGTGTGTGTGCGTGACTGGGTGTGTGTGCACAGCTGTGTGTGTGACTGTGTGTGTGCATGACTGTGTGTCCATGTGTGTGTGTATGAATGTGACTGTGTGTGTGCATGTCTGTGCGTGTAACTGTGTGCATGTGTGCATGTCTGTGCGTGTAACTGTGTGTGTGCATGACTGGGTGTGTGTGCACAGCTGTGTGTGCATGTGCGTGTGTGTGTCCCGAGACTCAGGACAGCCAGGTGCCCAGCATCATGCTGGAGGTGGTGGCATGGGCGTGGTGGTCTCGGATCCTTCCCCAAAAGACCACAAAAGGTCCTGGTACTGAAGGATTCTCCCCTGAAGAGGACGGGAGCCGTCCGTCCATCTTGGGGTCCACGGAGGAACTCCTTGCACACTAAGACTTTGCTTCAGTTCTGTGGGTTCCTAGACACTTTCCGAGCTGTCCGTGGCCTGCGCCCCCTGTCTACAGAAGCTCTTGGTTCTGTTCTGCTTCCTTCCTGGTCAGGTCAAGGTCAGGTAACTTGGCGGCAGCCTCTGGGCTTTCTGTAATCCCACCTCCCCAACCACCTCTCATTTGGAAGAAACGGTTCCCGAAAGACCTGAGCCACCCGCACACCCACACACCAAGCCAACACCACACAGCTCCGGGAGGGCCGACTGCAGCCAGCTACACGCTGTCCTCTTACCGGCGCGTAAACATTTCTTGATTCTTCCCAAACTCCTCGAGTTTATTACAAAGCATGTTCCCTTGGACGAGGCGGATTTGTGTGCAATTTTGTATGGTTTATGTGGAAAAAATGAAACGAACTGTGTTAGATTATTGTGGTTTTGAGGATTAAATGTCAAATCCGTCTTGGTGAATTTGCATGGAAAATCAGTGCTTGCATGACATTCTTTCCAAGTAAAGAAAGCTCGGATGTTTCACACCCTCTACTGCGCCTGGGAACCGAGGAGCCACCTGGACGACCCAAGGGAACTGCGCGTCCCAAGGACCCGTGTTGCTGCGTCACGCCAGGGCGAAACCTGAGACACCTGCTGGCGCTGTAGAGCGGAGGGACGCACGTGAGCTGCTCACCACGCGCTCTTAGCGTGAGAATCCTGTGGAGCCCGGCTGGCCCGGGCCCCGGCTGCACCCCGACGTCTCCTGCAGGCTCACGGCGCCCGCCCCCTCTCTGCCGTGGTTCGCCAGCTCCCTCACAGTCCTGCCGCAGGGCCTTTGCACTTGCCTTTTGTCTTCTCCCCAGGAGCTGAGCGCCTCCCCTCAGATGAGGGCGCCAAGTCAGCCCAGACACCGACAGTCCGGGCCAGCGCGAGGCAAACAGCCGCCCGCCCCACCCCAGCGCTCCCCACGCCTTCCAGCTGCTCTGCTTGTGGACAGAGTCCCACCAGGACTCCGTGCTCGGGACTGCAATGGCTGTGCCCTGTGAGCACGCGTCGTGCTGTGCGGGGCTACGGCAGCCACCCTGCTCTTCCTCACCCACCCCCACGGCCTTCAGAGAAGACGTGCGACACGCCGTGTCTGCCGTGGCAGGAAGCGACCGCGGATTGCGAGCAGGAAACACCCCTCGTGTGTGTGGGGCTAATGCCTTCGTGCTTCCTGTTTTCTCCATTTCATTCATGGCTCTTCTCTCTGTTTTTTTTTTTGTTGTTGTTGTTGTTTTTTTAAGATTTATTTTATTTATTTGAAAGACAGAGTCACAGAGAGGTAGAGACAGAGAGAGAGGTTTTCCATCCACTGGTTCATTCCCCAATTGGCCACAATGGCCAGAGCTGCGCCGATCCGAAGCCAGGAGCCAGGAGCTTCTTCCGGGTCTCCCATGTAGGTGCAGAGGCCCAAGGACTTGGGACATCTTCTACTGCTTTCCCAGGACACAGCAGAGAGCTGGATCAGAAGAGAGCAGCCGGGACTTGAACTGGTGCCCACATGGGATCCGGCACTCCAAGCCAGGGCGTTGACCCGCTGCGCCACAGCGCTGTCTCCAGTGTGCGCTGAGTCTTAACCTGTGCGCAGGGGCTACGCAGGCACATCTCGGGGGAGGGGCGCATGGTGAGGCAGAGCCTCCCTGTGCGCCATAGCACAGCACGACTTCAGCACACACTCCTCAGACCAAGAGACGGAAGCCAGGCAGAAATGGTCAGGACAGGAACCGGGCCTGGATGGGGTCAGTGCCCCGGCCAGCGAGGCGGACCCTTGGGTGAGCGGGATGAATGGGGACCCGGCAATGAGCCCTCCAGTCCTGTCCCGAACAGGTTGAAGGGGCTGGAGAGAGACGCGGGGAGTCATTGACACTGACCTCGGAAAAGGGGAGGGCGGTTCCTGTCCTGCGAGGATCCGTCACGTGGGAGGCGGTGCTGGGAGCACACGGACGTCTCCCGGGAAGGTGAGGGCCCGAGCCCTTTCGTCAATGACAGTATAACGCCAACGATCAACAGTGAAAGAAGAGGCCATGTTGCAACTGCTGGGTGTCTGGGAGCTGTGGCCGAGTGTGGCTGAGCGCACTCACTCGTCACACACAGGGGCAGTGAGCGTGCCTGTGCCGGAGAGACGACCTCTCAGCTCACCAGCAAGGCACGGCTGCCCCTCAGCTGCCCGGGGAGAGGCGCACTTAGCCGTCTTCCGGGGCCCCTGCCTTCCTCTAGGAGGATGAGGTCCCCCTACACAGGTGACACAAGGAGAGCCGATCACGCAGCCTCTGGGGTCATCAGTGTGGGTCCCCGGAGTGAGGCATCCGTGCGGGCTGGGAGAGGGGCGCTTCCTCCCGTGGACACAGCAGCGGGAAGGGGTCACTCCAGATGGAGTGAGCTGAGTGCTGCCAGCGCTCAGAGCGGGGTGGGCGTTTGCTGTTGCGATGCTGAGCCCCGCGAGGTCCGCCCTAATGGATCACGTTTGGAAGGCATCGGTCAGAACCACCAAGAGCAAGTTTGTGTGCATCGGGGCTGGGGGAAGGCGGGCTGTGGACAAGACAAGGGACAGTGACTTCAGTGAGTTCAGCGGGACTCTGAAGGCTCACTTTCCCGTTACACAGGACACCGAGACCCACTTGTCCCCACACAGCAACCCCGTGCACCAGCCCCGCCTACGACAGGACCTGCGGAACAACTCCCACATGTGTCCCCAGGGTCGCTCTGGTGCCGTCTGTGCTGAAAATGCTGGTGATCCGGGGCGGAGCATCCGCGTTCCTATGGACACAGCCTGGCCCTCATATCTGCAGGTTCCACACCCGCTGAATCAACCGACAAACATCTCAGACAAACGACTGTTGTTTGCACTGACCACGTGCAGACGTTTTGTCTCGCCGCGATTCCCGGTCAGCTATCAACATGGACTTCACCTGGCACTAGCTGCTCTAAGTCGCCCGGAGGTGAGCTAGGGTGTGCAGGAGGGTGTGCCCGGGATGTTCCACGTTCTGCCAGGGACTTGAGTGTGCACAGACTTTGGTTTCGGGAGGGGACCCTGGAGCCGGCTCCCGGAGACACTGAGGGGTGACTGTAGCTGTGATGAAAACATTTTAAGTTCAATCTGCTTAGAACAACAAAAGGCAAACCGAAAGCCAGACCTGACGCATCCCCAGTTTGCTGCTGCCCCTAGATCCGAGGGTGAATACCTTGGCGTCTGTACGTCGACGGGACGTGCTGGAAGCTCTTACTACTTTCCAGTTTCCTGCTGGAGGCTCCACGCCAGGAATTGGGCAGAAGTGCTCTTTCTGCATTCCACCCCGCCCGAGGGAGGGGCCCCTGGGAGCCGAGGACGCCCAGGTGAGAGGAGGCTGGCAGTCCAGCCCCCCGGGGCTCTGCTGAGCCCAGAGGGACCTGTGATCCCACGCACAGGCACAGCCGGCCGTCTGCGCAGACGGAACCTGGACAAACTGGCAGCCACCAGGAGGGAGTGCGCAGTCCCCACGTCACCTTTATCTGCTATCCCATCAGGCCAGGGAGGGAGCCAGGCCCTGCAGATTCTTCTCCCGCCCACTCCTTCCCCCAGACCAGAGACCAGCCTGGGGTGATGTGGATGGAAAGATAGCCAGGAATTCCCACAAGCCTTCCCTTCTGAGGTCCTGTTTTTCTTCCCCTCCTTTGGAGGAGGCGTTGTTTTGTGTCTGGCTGCCCAACCCCTCCGAGAACTCAGGAGGTCTCTGGGTGAGCCTCTCCGCCCTGGCTCGGGAACTGGAGACAACGGCCCTCGGTCTCATCAGCTGCCCCAGGGGTCACAGTTCATTTCTCTCTCTGGTTATTAGGAAGAATAAAGTAAGTACTTAGGGACCACATCACGCAGACCATGATTTAGCTTCACAAATGTCAACTCCTATGCCTTGCGATAGGGAGCAGAGTCAGAACTTAGCCATCCATCCATAACACCTAAGGGCAGATAGAGCTTCCGTGTACATTTCCTGGAGAAAAGAAGAAACACGAGTAAACCAAACAAGTAGAGAAGTCCACCTGCTTGGTCTTGAGCTAGAGACAGAACCCAAGGCTAAGACGATCGGGCAAAGATGCCGGCAGCAAATGGGACAAAACTGTAGGAACCAGCTTGTGCTGCACGTACTCCATGCAGCTAGGAGATCGGGCAGGTGCGAGACTCACCAGGCAGAACGCCTGTGTCGCCACGGAGCCTTTGCTGGACCACGAGAGGAAACAGATACAGAGGGAAAAACATTCAACTTGAAGAGGCCGTATTTGGCTAACTAAGGTTACATTGAAACAAAGCACTCCAAGATCAGCTTAGAAGAAGGCAAGACGTGGCCACTGCTGCTGCTTTGGCCTCACCCGGAAGACAGACACAGCCACCGTCCAGGCACTGCACAGGGGCCGCTGAGCTCAGACTCACGCCAGGGGCCGCACCAGGCTGCCCCAGGACAAACGTTTCCAGGGCCGTTTCTGGTGGGGCCAGGGCTAACCCCCCCCACCTCGGACTGAACCCCTCATTTTCAGAAATTCTCCGTTTGGATGCAAGCATCAAAGGCTAATGAAAAAAATACATTACTTTGTAGTGTAAGGGAAGCAAAGGACATCTGCAGTCGACTTTGGGAAAGATACTGAACTCACAGCACAGAGGAAACAGGGTCGAGCCTCGCAGGCCGGTTCCGATGTCGAGGCCTGGGCCTGAGGACGCGGCTGATGCTCGGAGGAGCCGGCTTCTCCTCATCACCCACGTGTCCGATTCGCATCAACTTTGCTTGTCTTCAGGGCAGCACAGTCTGCAGAGACTTTACCAGCGGGCCTGAGGACCAGACACCCACATGGGTCACTTCCTCTTCTGTTCTGTTTTCGTTGGAACAAGCCAGGTGAGGGCGTGGCTCCCCACTGCAGCCAGAGGTTGCCAGAGAGAATTCAGGACACCCGAGCTCAGGCAAGCACCAAAGAGCAACCCAGAGCCAGGGTGGCCCCGTGGTGCATGGGACCATCTTATGTTAGAAAATCGAGGGTTCCGGTGGCACTGCAGGGCAGCCAGGCCTTCTGTGTCTCTGTACCCCTGGGAGCCTTGCCCAGGCACTGATCACACTGAAGTCAACGTGCTGCCCTCAGGCCGTGCGGACCACAGTGAGGCCAGAGCCAAGGCACGGAGCAGGGGGCCTGACCCCAGGCAACCTCCCCCACGGGAGCTCAGTCTCATCAGGAGCGAGGACCGTGTGTTCCAGGGCTGGACAGTCCCCTTCCCTGCACGCCCTATGTGGACTCACTTCTGTTAAAACATGAAGAGACGCTTGTAGTGAGAAGTGCTGCCGCGCGGTCCTCGCCAGTGTATGCGAATAAACACCACACGGGGGCACTGGCCCAGCGCTCACGTGTGGCTCTGATGCCAGCAGCTCTGCTGGGTTGCTCGTTGGGGTCCTCCCAGGGTGCCCCATCCGGCCAGTGTGAGCGCACTGTCCGCACAGCGCTGCCGACAGCACCACCGGCGGGCCCTGGACGAGCTCCCCCGGGAACGCCCTGTTCCTGACTCTGCCTCAGCAGAGGGAATCTTGGGTAGCTCGGCATTGTCCCCCAGGTTCATCCCTGCACCGTGCACCTTAACACAGGAGGAAAGGTGCCATCGTACCGCAGAGAAACGCACGCACACAGCTGTATGCCTTCATCGTGGTGACGGCGTCATGGAGGCCTGCGTGTGTCCAAACCCATCACAATGTGCACCCGAAATAGGTGCAGTGCTTTACGTGTCAATCACGCCGCCATCCGAGCTGTGAACCGGTTCAGCAGCACTGAATGTCGGTCATGCAGCCTGGATGGCAATCGCCCTTAGCCTGATCCCTGGGGTGGCCGGAGGGGTGGGGCAGCCGTGTGGCCTGCTTCTCTTTGGCATCCTTGGCAGGTCAGCCTGGGGTCAGACGGCTGGCATTCGTCCTGGGAGTCCAGCAAGCCCAGCGGGGGAGGCACACACGGGGTGCCTGCCTCGTGCCACCCGGCACACACGGCCTCACACCTTCCCGCACGGACGAGCCAGTTAACATCCATTTTCCTTCATGTTCAGATGGCCGACACCGCGAGGATCTTTCACAGAATAAAATCCGGTATTTCTTTTTTTTCCTTTTCCCCAGGAAATGTACCTGGATGAAACTTTAAACCCAACTTCCTGTTCACTCAGCCATTTCCTTTTCTTTTGTCTTCCGGAGCCTGAGGATGGGTGACGGAGGGCGGGGTGGAACTCGGAGCATGCTTCTGAGATAACTCTGTGTGTGTCTGTTATTGGAGAGGCAGAGTTACAGACAGAGAGGGGGAGACAGAGAGAGATCTTCCAGCTGCTGGTTCACTCCCCAGATGGCCGCAACGGGGCCGATCTGAAGCCAGGGGTCCCCTCAGGGTCTCCCACGTGGGTGCAGGGGCCCAAGCACCTGGGCCATCCTTTGCTGCTTTCCCAGACCACAGCAGAGAGCTGGATCAGAAGAGGAGCAGCCAGGACCTGAACCGGCACCCATATGGGATGCTGGCGCTGCAGGCAGAGACCCAGCCCAGTAGGCCACAGCACCGGCCTCTGGTCACAACCCTTTGGAAGTCCTGTTGTTTGTGTTTTGAGAAGTCTGGGTTCTTCCATATTCGGACTTTCCCAAGGATGGTAGGACGGAGGCCTGGGGAAGGAAGTCAAGCCTTTGTAACCTGGGCCCCAAAAGGTAAACCCAGGAGACAGGTCACGAAACGCTGCAGGTCCTCCCCGTGGGACTCATACACGAGAATGAGCCACCTGCAGGTTTTTCCAAACGGATGCTTCCCCAGAGCCAGTCCTCACCCCCACGCACCTGCTGCCCACAGGGAACTCCGGCCTTGGGCCTTCTGGGAGCCCCAGTGCACATACCCACCTGCCTTAAATGTGTGCCTTTCATTAGCAAAAACACCCAAGAGGAGCTTCAGCCGGGAAAGGCTGACCTCAGCGCAGTGTGTGGGGGCCGCAGTGCAGGACCGGGAGCCCCACTTCAGTGTCTGTGAAGGCTGGCCCTGGTGGGTGCACAGGAGTGGCCACGTGGTGGACCAGGGAGCAGCGCCCGCAGCCGGGCTGAACTTGAACTCTGTGATCACCCTCTTGCGAGAACCACCCTCCAATGGCACGTCCTCAGTGACCCAGAGACCGCCCACCGGACCCACTTCTAGCTGCCATAATTAGATCAAGACCCCGCCCTGTCCGGTCACCCACAGCACTAAGACATCAGAGTTTAAGCATCTGGGTCAGTTTGGGGGAGACAAGTCCTACTGGAGCCCGAACACGCCTACCGGAAGTTCCCCCCAAGTGTGTGGTTCCGCCAGGAGCGATTCCACAGCGATGGCCAACATCTCTCCTTCCCACCCTGAGCTGCCCGCCGAGCACTTACCAACCCCAGGCCGTCCAGGTGGGAGTCAGGAGGCAGCCCGTCCTGGCAGAAGCTGAGTGCCAATGGCCCAGGCTTTATTCAGTGGCCACAGAGTGGAGAAGCAAGCGCCTTGCCCGAGAATCAACTTCTCCACCTGCTGGAGGCTGGGGGTCGCAGACATGGGGACAGGAAGGAGGGGAGGACCACGCTGAAGAATGGAGGGGGACTGGCAGGTGTCTGGGAGAGGGGCGGCCCCTCCCCCTTCTCTCGCTCCTGTGTGCACTCCTCTGATGGAGGCCATGGGGACTTAACATCACGGAGCGAGGAAATAAGATCCTCAGGGGGTCTGAGGTCTTCTCCAGGGCTGAGCAGCCGTCCAGGACCTTGCTGGCTGTAGCCAGTTGGCGTGACGGGGGGCTGCTGACCACATGGCATCCTGGTCTCCAAGAGAGAGGATGTCAGGGCGGGGGCGGAACCTTGCCCGGGTTGGCAGACAGTGCGCTAGGCAGTGATGGCGCCCATCAGCTTTGACGTTCGCTGCAATGGTTTCCAGCTCCCTGACTTCCACAGCGAACTCAGGACAATTTATCTACACCTTCAGTTTTTCCCAGCTATGAAGTAGAATATAAACATATCATAAAGTCAAGATTTTTGAACTCTAACGCCTGTAACTGAACATGTATTCAGTGCTCCTAATTCCTCTTTTCCGCAGATAAACAAGTAGGAAGCCACCTGACACTCTCACTCCAATTTGTGTTTGCTCCTCCTGCCTAGAAGTCCCGTCTGGGAGAGGAGCCAGGAGAGAGGGGCTGTGCAACAGTGAAGGGGACAAAGGAGTCCATGGATTCAGAACACAGTGACTGAGAAAGGGCAGCGTCCTCTCTTCCGGTGGCTCTCAAACAGAATTCTCGCTCTTGATCAACTCCCTTTTGAGCCGGTGTCTTTGGCTCAGCCCAGGTGTTTTGAGACAAAACTCTTCCGGTCACATATCCTGCCCGCCGACTGACCCTCCCACCTTCCTCCTCCCTGTGCACACGGCTCCCCGGGGGCCGACACAGTCTCAGTGCACGGCCCTCGGCCGCCGGCCAGGTCTCCTGGGCAAGACTCCACCCAACATTTCCCTGGGGGCTCTGAGCTGCTCCAGTCTCCCAGTGGCTTCTCTGGCTGCATCGCCTGATCCTTACGGCCTAGTGAGGGCGTGGGAAGGAAGAACATATGTTGGCCTCCACACGGCGTAACCGTGGCTATGACGTGGGTGAGGATGGCACCTGTTTCCTGCTCTCTGCCGGGTGCAGTCACCTCTCCCCCAGGACAAAGCCCCAGAGAGCAGCGGCACTTCCCTCTAAGTGGTGAGTGGCCGCAGATTCCAAGGTCTCTTCTAGCCCCCCTCAAGGGTCAGGTGTGTCGTACTTTCAGGTGTTGTGAGTGTTAAAGGGAAAGCAATAGATCTTGACTGCCAGTGTCAGCCAGTACTGGATTTTGAAGCTACCAAGTCAATATGAAAATGAGTGAGACAGCACTTGACTTCGTGAGTGGAAGGCATCTACTGACGGGACCCAGCGTCCCGGTGTAGCCGGTCAAGCCAAGCTGCACCGCACACCAGAGTCCCGGCTGCTCCACTTCCGATCCAGCTCCCTGCTGACGGCCCGGGACAGCGGTGCAGGGTGGCCCCAGTGTTTGGGTCCTGCACCCACATGGGAGGCCTGGAAGTAGCTCCTGGCTCCTGGCTTTGGCCTGGCCCAGCCCCGGCTGTTGTTGCCTTTCGGGGAGTGAACCAGAGGAAGGAAGACTTCTCTCTCTCCTCTCTCTCTTTCTATCTCTCTCTGTGTAACTATGCCTTTCAAATAACTATGCCTTTCATCTTTTTGAAAAAGTAAATAAATAATAAAAATTCTGAAAAGGAAGACTTTATTGAAAACTCCTAAACCCAACACTGGCATTCCTTCTGCAATTCTTGTAGCACAGAGAAGGAAACATTTAACAATCGACTGAAAACTGACCAAAGCGTTTTGCAAGGGACTTGATTATTCCCAGGTCCCCCCCACCCCTTCACTGTGTCGCAGCAAAACCAGTTCAGGAGCCGTAGGCAGCATCTTCTGTCTCACAGAAACCCCCTGTGCCGGTGTCCCTGGGCCGCGCCATGTGTGAACAATAACAGCCGCTATATTTGGAAGCTGAACCGCTGCCATGTGGCCCGGAGCTCGGGGGCTTCCTGTGTGAGTGCAACAAGGACATCGCTTCTCTTCCAGGGCAAAGCCGTCCTCGGGGGCGGGCCCAGAGCCCAAGGCCGCAGCGTTCACGTGCCCAGGGCAAGGGCTGTGCAGGGAGACGGGAAGTCCACGCAGCTTTCTTCCTGCTTCCAACAGCATCTGCATCTTGGCCAGGCGCCTGCCGCTCCCCACCCAGCCTGCGCGCCGGCATAGGCTCTTTCTTAGATGAAGGCGAGACTTAGGCGCCCGTGCAAGGCGCCGTGCAAGACTCATTGGGGCTTGGCAGCGGGCTTGTGAGAGCCATTCGGGACGAGTTGGTGCAAGAAGGTGTTTCCGGTGGCCTCTAGAAAATGCTCCTTTGGTTCGGTTCCTGCTCCTTCCCCCTCCCTCTCCTCCTCTCTCCCTCTTCCCCTCTCCCTCTCTCTCCCCCTCCCTCTCCCTGTCTCTCCCCTTCTCCCCCTCTCTCTCCGTCTACACTGGCATGTAAACATGTTAGAGAGTGAACACACGCGTGGACGCCGGCCGCGGACCGCAGTCTGCAGCAGGCAGCCCGGGCACACGCAGACACGGAGGAGTCACGCCGCTCTCTGCAGCTGCCCCAGGAGCAATGGGGCCCCGGAGGCCAGGGCTTGGTCAGTACCTGACAGCTTCCTCCGTTTCCGTCTCACTCCTGACTCAGGACTGATCCCGGGAAGCCACATAAACTCTCCTCCCTTCCTAGTGTCCTGGGATGTCCTGTGCCAGGGCCATCCGCGACTACCCAGGCCCCAGGAGAGCTCCCCTGGAGGCTCCCCGCCCACGGCTCCGCCTGCCCACGGCTCCACCTGCCCACAGCTCCACCTGCCCACGAGTCTCGGCCAAACACCAGTAATGGCAGCACACGCTCGCAGGAAGTGCCTGTGCCTGGCCTCTGCGTGGTCCTCACTCAGTTCTGTGGCTGCAAAGTGGTCCTCCTGCTGCCAGCCAGGGCTCAGCTGAGCAGGCAGGGGAGGCCGGGCGTCCCCGGAGGGAGCCCAGGACTGGGAGCAGCCTGGGGCCCACCCACCTCCGTCCCCCCGCGGTGAACTGCTGAGCGCCTTGTGGTTTCTGCCGCTGGCCTTGCAGAAGTCCCGTGGTCAATGGAGAACTTGAACTTGGCCATCGCAGGATCTGGCCTACCAAGCTGAGTCGGGGAGGGTGAGTGGAGGACACTTCTGGGCTGGGAACTGGAGCCAGCCACTCACCTTCTGCCCCGCAGGGCTGCCCGAGGGAGCGGGGGCTCGCTGGCGGGGAGCTGAGGGCAGGATGCGCATTTCTGTGGGCACGAACGCTCGGCTACCTGTCGGCCGTGTCATCACAAGCATTGACCTCTGTGGTCTTCACCAAGAGCTACTGCAAAGAGCCCAGGCTTTAGGCTACGCCCTGGCTGATGGTGGCCAAGGAAGGAAACAGCAAGGAGGCGCAGCCTGACCGGTGGCCGCACCGCAAGGAACACATCAAGGAGGCAGGGCCGAGCGGAGCCGGAGGCCCCGGCTGATCCCGAGCCGGCACCTGTGTTGGGAGAACAGGAGGCGGGAGGCTGAGCAGGAAGAGGCTTGGACGAGCATCTAACCCGACGCTGCCGAGCCGGCCTACGAGGCCAGGAGCAGATGGAGCAAAAACGCATCCTGTGTTCAGGCCCCTGGGCAGGAAGGGGGGGGGGGGGCAGCACCTGTGGCTAAGCAAGAGAAACTTCTGGGACAGGGAAGGGGCAGACAGGGTCTCCGCTCGCCCCCAAGGAAACGTGAAGCCTTTGAGGGTCCAAACGGCCCTAGAATTCCGAGTCTCGGTGGGTACGGCCCCTCGGGGAAGCCCAGCCCAGCTGCACCCTCGGCCCCACGGGCCGGGGAGATCGGGCCAGCACAGCAACTCAGGGGAAGACCGCACGCCTCGTGCCGGGGTTCCAAGACCAAGGTCGGCCTTCCCAGGCGACGCGGGCTCTCCAGGAGCCGCTGCCGCCCTGCGGTTTGCTCTGCTGAGTGGCGGAAGTCACACTCTCTGGACGCCTGTCATTCTGTGCTGTCGGTCCCCAGAAAGCCTCAGGCTCCTCATGCATTTCTGCACGCGGCCGATCCGCGTCACAGAGAGCGAACGGCGCTGTGTTGACCGGTGCAGCCACGGCTTCGTGCAACTTCGTAGCCTCCCGGTCAGGAGGTGCTTATGTGGTCATCGGAGCGGGGGCCATTCCCTGGTCTTCGGACCAGCACCGTCCGGCTCCTGGCCATGAGGGGTGAGTGGGGGAGAGGCAGGGGTGTGAGGATGCTACCGCCGTGGCCACAGCAAGCGCCCTGGTCCCCTGTGACGTCAGCCCTCAGGGAGACTCGGCGAGGTCAGACACAGCCCCGAAGGGCTGGGATTCCCACGCGGGTCATGTGGTCTCAGGCCGTCCCCGTGTCCGAACGGAAGCCCCCTGGGGTGCCCACGTCAGCGCCGTCTTCCAGGCAGGCCCACAGTGGCGTCCCTTTCCCGTCAAGCTGGGTTCACCGGGCTTTTACTGTGGTCCTTGGACCGAACTGAGCCATAGCAGCCGAGAAAGACTGCAGGCCAGGCCGGCGCAGGAAGGAAGTGCAGAGGGAGGGAGCCGACTCGCACGCACGCCATCGGGAGAGGCCCTCTGCACCACCCCCACCGGCAGGGACCACAGTTCTTACTGTTCTCAGCCTCGCCCACAAGTGCTAGTGTCAGTGGGTGGTTTTGTTTGTTGGCTTGTGTTTTGTTTTGTTTAACAATGCAGTCCCCAGAGAGTCACGTGGGGCTGTGCCCTCTGGGCGTCTCTGTTGGTAAGGAGTCAGCTCAGATCCATGTGTTTGTTTGTGCTGTGTCTTCGGGTTTTAGGGGCTCTGCTATACTTTGGACACAATTTTTTACCCAGTGTATGTGTTGGAAATAGCTTTTCCCTCTTTCTGATGCTCACTTTCATTCTACTAACACCATCTTTGGTTAGAGCCAAAGTTTTAACTTTAATAAAGTCCGGCATTTTTACTCTTAATTCAGATTGTATTCGGGTGTTCTATTGGACGTCCCCCTAGGGTTTCTTCAAGAGGCCGACTGTCTCGCAGTTCACTCTCACTTGCACATCAGTCTTCAGCTGCTTTGGGTCAAAGGCGTGGAGTCGGGTCTGGGCTCCTGTCTCCTGCGTGAGGATTGCCAGTCGTCCCAGCCCCGCCTGCCCCTGCTCCTTTGTCGGAGACCGCTGACCTTGCCTGTCCTGAGTTTTCCACTCTGCTCTGTCGACTGCCCGCTGTGCACTGGCGCTGGGCAGCACGGTTCACAGCGCGACGTGACAGGAAGGCGTGAGCCATCAGCTCCTGCTGTTCCCCTTCAGTGTGGCGCTGGGTAGTCTGAGCTCTGTGACTTTTCATTTAAAGTTTAAAATCAGCTTGTCAATGTCTACAAAATAGAACTTTAGTTCAAAATACATCGAATTTACAGATCAGTGTGTGCGGGGGGGGGGGGGTGTCATCTCAGCCACACCGAGTTCCCACCCAGGAACACAGACTGTCCCTCTGTTTACTCAAGCCTCTGGTTTCTTTTCTCATAAGTTTGAAGCTCGCTGTGTACAGCTCCTGCAACTAGTTTGGTAGCTTTGCTCTTAAGTATTTCATTGTTCCGTGCTATTGTGAATAGATTTATTTATCTATTTATTTGAGAGGGATGGAGAGTTGGAGAGAGAACAGGCAAGCTCTCCCATCCACTGGTTTACTTCCCAAATGTGCGCAATGGCCGGGGCTGGGCTGGGCCGGGGCTGGGCTGGGGCCGGGGCTGGGCTGGGGCTGGGCCGGGGCTGGGCTGGGGCTGGGCTGGGGCCAGGGCTGGGGCCAGGGCTGGGCTGGGGCTGGGGCCGGGGCTGGGCTGGGCCGGGGCTGGGGCCAGGGCTGGGCTGGGGCCGGGGCCGGGGCTGGGCTGGGCCGGGGCTGGGGCTGGGGCTGGGCTGGGGCCGGGGCTGGGCTGGGGCTGGGGCCGGGGCTGGGCTGGGCCGGGGCTGGGGCCAGGGCTGGGCTGGGGCCGGGGCCGGGGCTGGGCTGGGCCGGGGCCGGGGCTGGGGCTGGGCTGGGCTGGGCTGGGGCCGGGGCTGGGCTGGGCTGGGCTGGGGCCGAGGCTGGGCTGGGCTGGGCCGGGGCTGGGGCCAGGGCTGGGCTGGGGCCGGGGCCGGGGCTGGGCTGGGCTGGGGCCGGGGCTGGGCTGGGCTGGGGCCGGGGCTGGGCTGGGCCGGGGCTGGGGCCAGGGCTGGGCTGGGGCCGGGGCTGGGCTGGGGCCAGGGCTGGGGTTGGCCTGGGGCTGGGCTGGGGCCGGGGCTGGGCTGGGCTGGGCCGGGGCTGGGGCTGGGCTGGGAGCTGGGGACGTCATCTGGGTCTCCCACACGGGTAGCTTGAACAGTTTCTCGGGCTACTACTGCCGTAGCAGGAAGCCACACCCGGGAGCTGGAGCTAGGAATCCAAGCCAGACACTCACGTGGCAGGTGAGAGTCCCAGCCCCTAGGGTAGAAGACCACCCTGGTGTTCTGTTTAATCTCAGTTCCACTTACACATTTTTGACACCTTGTTTTCTGGATATTTACCGTAATTTCTTAGTAACTACAGAATAATTCTTGCTGATCCTTTTGTATACTCTGCATAGTCGAGCCGTCTGTAGAGATAGTTTTCGTTTCTCTCCTCCCAGTCTCTGCACTTTTTATTTGTCTTTCTGGCTTTCCTTCACTGTTGTACCTCCCATACAACTCTGAAAGGGAGTGTGCTGTGGGACATCCTTGTCTTAAAGAGCTACAACTCTTATCTTCAGGGGCAAGTGACTAGCATCTTACAACAGAGTATCATGCTAGTTGAAGGATTTTTTAAAAAGATGTATTTATTTATTTGAAAAGTAGAGTTACAGAGAGGCAGAGGCAGAGAGAGAGAGAGAGAGAGAGAGAGAGAGAGGTCTTCCATCTGCTGGTTCACTCTCCAAATGGCCACAATGGCCGGAGCTGGGCCAATCCAAAACCAGGAACCAGGAGCTTATTCCAGGTCTCCCACACGGATGCAGGGGCCCAAGGACTTGGGCCATCTTCTACTGTTTTCCCAGGCGATAGCAGAGAGCTGGATTGGAAGTGGGGCAGCTGGATCTCAAACCGACGCCCTAGGTGTAGGGTTTTTATAGATGTTCCTTGTTGAGCTGGGGAAGTCTCCCTCCAGCTCTAGTTTGCTGAGAGTTGCTATAAAAATATCATGAATGGGAGCTGCCCTTTGTCAAACTATTTTAATGCCTCAATCGATCTGTTCGTGTGATTTTTTTTCTTTTTTTTAATTTTTATTTAATTTAATTTATTTATTTGGCAGAGTGGACAGTGAGAGAGAGACAGAGAGAAAGGTCTTCCTTCCATTGGTTCACCCCTCAAATGGCCGCTATGATCGGTGCGCTGTGCCGATCCGAAGCCAGGAGCCATGTGCTTCCTCCTGGTCTCCCATGCCGGTGCAGGGCCCAAGCACTTGGGCCATCCTCCACTGCACTCCCGGGCCACAGCAGAGAGCTGGACTGGAAGAGGAGCAACCGGGATAGAATCCAGTGCCCCGACCAGGACTAGAACCCCGTGTGCCGGCGCTGCAAGGCGGAGGATTAGCCTGTTAAGCCACGGCGGCGCCAGCCATTTTTTTCTTTTTTTAAAATTTTTATTTTATTTTATTTATTTATTTGGCAGAGTGGACAGTGAGAGAGAGAGAGACAAAGGTCTTCCTTCCCTTGGTTCACCCCCCAAAAGGCCGCTATGGTCGGTGAGCTGTGCCGATCTGAAGCCAGGAGCCATGTGCTTCTTCTGGTCTCCCATGCAGGTGCAGGGCCCAAGCACTTGGGCCATCCTCCACTGCCTTCCGGGCCACAGCAGAGAACTGGACTGAAAGAGGGGCAACCGGAACTAGAACTCAGTGGTGATTTTTTCTTTTTTTATTTATTTATTTTTGACAGGCAGAGTGGACAGTGAGAGAGAGATAGAGAGAAAGGTCTTCCTTCACTGTTGTTCACCCTCCAATGGCAGCTGTGGCCGGTGCACTGCACTGATCTGAAGCCAGGAGCCAGGTGCTTCTCCTGGTCTCCCATGCGGGTGCAGGGCCCAAGCACTTGGGCCATCCTCCACTGCACTCCCGGACACAGCAGAGAGCTGGACTGGAAGAGGATCAACCGGGACAGAATCCGGCGCCCCGACAGGGACTAGAACCTGGTGTGCCGGCGCCACAGGTGGAGGACTAGCCTGTTGAGCCACGGCGCCGGCCTAGTGGTAATTTTTTCTTTAGTTTGTTGATACACTGTGGATTATAGCGATCAGTGTTTTAAGTGCAGCCAAACGTGCAGGTCTGGAACACGTGCCATTCGGTCATGGTGCATAATCCTTTTTGTGATTTGACGGATTCAAGCTGTATTTTTAAGGATGACAGCAACCTGTAGCTGTGTCTCTTTCTGGTTTTGTGGCCTCGGTGATGAGGTTCCAGGGACTGAGTTAGGCTGTCTCCCTCCCACCCCTCTGTCGGGGCAGACACTACAGAGTGTCGGCACAATTCCTTCCTTAAATGTTTGGTCGAAGTTAGAAGTAAGAACGGGCAACTTGGGCTTGATTTGCCAACAGGTGTTATTGATTCACCTCACTTAACAGACACTGACCCAGCCAGAGTGTTGATTTCCTTACGTGAGTTTTGTATTTGTATCTTTGAAGGTTAGCTCTTCTCATCCCAGGTGTCGAATCCGTGGGCAACAATTGTTTATGGTGTTTCTTTATCAGGCACTGGCGCCTACAGGAACACTGGTGAGCTCTCCTTCACATCTAATATTCGTGATCTGTGTCTGTTTTCGTGGCTAGTCTGGCGGCAGATACATCGATTTCGTAGATCTTCCCAGTCAGAGATGACTTTGCCGATATCCTCAGCTGGCGGCTTGCGTCGTCGCCCCTGGGTTCTGTCCCAGCTTACTGCCTATCATCTGCTGCGGCTTTGGTTGGAAGTGCGATTTGCGGTCTCGTTTCTAGTGATGGCAACTTTGATCCTCGGCCACAGGTCTTCTCTCCAAAGCACAGCTCTCCCAGTAGACACTCAAGGCTCCAGGACTTTGCTCTAAGCGTTTCTCTCACTGAATTCTATCAATTTGAACAAAGTGCGTTTCTCTCTTCCTTTTAGTACAAAAAATCTTTACTTCTCATAATTCCTCCTCTTTGGCCCAGGTGTTACCGGGAAGTGTGCCGTGAAATCTCCGAAGATTTGATTTGTTCCAGTTCCCTTCCTGTCACTTTTCCCCAGGTAAGTTCCAGGGCGGCCTGAGAACTTGTGTTGTGTGACGTCTGTGTTCCACACGTGGACAAGCTCTGTGGAGGGTGGAGGGACGGTGCCCTGCCAGCCAGGGAAGAACGTGGGTCCGGCTGATGTTGGGTGGACGCTGTGTCGCATCTGCTGCTCATGGTGCTGTTCAGGTGGACGACATGGTCACGTGTGTGAGGGATGACAACATCACAGGTGTGAGGGATGACACAGTCACAGGTGTGAGGGCTGACACTGTCAGAGGTGTGAGGACAACACCATCACAGGTGTGAGGACGACACCATCACAGGTGTGAGGACAACACCGTCACAGGTGTGAGGACGACACCATCACAGGTGTGAGGGATGACAGCATCAAAGGTGTGAGGGAGGACACTGTCACAGGTATGAGGACAACACCGTCACAAGTGTGAGGGATGACAGCATCACAGGTGTGAGGATGACACCATTACAGGTGTGAGGGCTGACAGTGTCACAGGTGAGGATGACACTGTCACAGGTGTAAGGGCTGACACTGTCAGAGGTATGAGGATGACACCATCACAGGTGTGAGAGATGACACCATCACAGGTATGAGGACAACACCATCACAGGTGTGAGGATGACACCATCACAGGTGTGAGGGAGGACACTGTCACAGGTGAGGACAACACCATCACAGGTGTGAGGACGACACTGTCACAGGTGAGGATGACACCATCACAGGTGAGGATGACACCATCACAGGTGTGAGGATGACACCATCACAGGTATGAGGACAACACCATCACAGGTGTGAGGACAACACCGTCACAGGTGTGAGGGAGGACACTGTCACAGGTGAGGACAACACCATCACAGGTGAGGATGACACCATCACAGGTATGAGGACAACACTGTCACAGGTGTGAGGATGACACCATCACAGGTATGAGGACAACACCATCACAGGTGAGGACAACACCATCACAGGTGTGAGGACGACACCGTCACAGGTGAGGATAACACCATCACAGGTGAGGACAACACCATTACAGGTGTGAGGACAACACCATCACAGGTGTGAGGATAACACCGTCACAGGTGAGGACAACACCATCACAGGTGAGGACAACACCATCACAGGTGTGAGGACGACACCGTCACAGGTGAGGATGACACCATCACAGGTATGAGGACAACACCATCACAGGTGAGGACAACACCATCACAGGTGTGAGGATAACACCGTCACAGGTGAGGACAACACCGTCACAGGTGAGGACAACACCATCACAGGTGTGAGGACGACACCGTCACAGGTGAGGATGACACCATCACAGGTATGAGGACAACACCATCACAGGTGTGAGGACAACACCATCACAGGTGTGAGGATAACACTGTCACAGGTGTGAGGACAACACCGTCACAGGTGTGAGGACAACACCATCACAGGTGTGAGGATGACACCGTCACAGGTGTGAGGACAACACCGTCCCAGGGGCGTAGCCTCCCTGCTCCCTCAGGTACTGGCAGGGTGTTTGTGCACACGTCCATGCTCTGTGTGTCAGGGACCGTCTTGTCCTCCCTCGTGCATGGCCCTCTCATCCCGGTCCTTTCTCTTGTTCTCAGTATCTGGACTCCTGAGACCACAGCCGTGTCCCTGCACTCCGGACGTCAGGGCGCTCCTTACTTTTGTGCCCCTCCCCGCGGGTGAGACGGGGGCGGAGAGGGCTGGAGGTCTCTGCTGCCTTCGGGCCCTGTGAGTGCAGGCGTGGCCAAGGCCTCCCGCCTGGGTGGTCCTGGCTATGGGGACTGCTTGCCTCTCCCAGCAGTTACCCTGTCTGCACTGCCACGCTCGGAGGGTCTCCTTCAGCTGTCGCCCTGAGAAGCTCTGCCATTCCCAGAGGTCCAGCCAGGAGCCCCGAGTCTCTCTCACTCTTTCAGCCCCATCCAGTCTCAGGCCGATTCGAGGAAATTCTCACTTCGCTGCTAGTGCCTGCTCCTGTTGGCTTCCAGGACGCTGCCCCAGGGGTGAGTCTGCTCAGTCCCGGGTGGGGTTCGCCTGCAGCCTCGATGCTCCGACGCACGGAAGCAAAGTCGCGGAGGCCAAGTTTGTGCGGCCTTTGCTGCCGCAGAGATGGGAAGGCTGATTGCCAGGCCCCTGCAGCTCAGAGCTGAAGCCCAGGCGATAAGATTCCACATGGCTCCTCGTTATTGCCGTACCTGATGCTCAGCTTCGGTTCCAACCGTCACCCTCCAGTGCTGTCGTTAGTCAGAGAGACAAACAGGTCTCGCAGAAGCCAAGTAATGTGCCACCAAAGGGAAACAATACAAATCCAGCCGTTCTAAGTAGCTGTCTTTGCGGCATAAATCGCTTCTTTGCAATATCTAATGTTGACATGACAATAAAATCTAGAGTTCATTTGGTTTGAAATAGAATTCAATTGTCCTTATAGCAAAAGATTTTCTCAGCATTGAAACCACATTTCAACTGGTCTTGATTGAATGAGTCCTAAAACCACTTTTAAAAAAAATCGTTTTATTAATTTTCCATAGCAGACGTAACCACGTGACCAAAAAGCTTGTAGAGAGGAAAACAAATCTGGGAAAAAGGTCGGAATCGCCTTCCCCGCACTGGAGAAGGAGGAGTGGCCAGGTGAGGGAAAACCACCACCAGGAGGCCCGCCCGGCTGCGTGTGAGGCGTCCAAAGTGTGCCGCGTCCACAACGCTGGACAGGAAGAGCGAGTCGGGGTGACACTGCAGGGCACGTTCGTGCATTCCCGTGAGTTTCTGACCAGGAGGGCCTTGTAGGGGCCCAGGGAGCCAAGTCGCCCGGAGAAGACGTTTTCTATCCCCACGACGTGCTCACTGTGACTTCACGGACACAGGGACAGGAAGAGAGGGCAGTGACCCAAGGTACCTGGGGAGCCAGACCTGCGTCCGTGACACACGTGCTCGGAACCCTCGGCCCTGTCCTGCTGCTGGCTCCCAGCGCGCAGGATGAAAAGCCCCCCCCCCCCCCCCCCCCCGGTTTGCAAGCTTCTTTGTGGCCTTGGCAGTGCAGAGAGTGAAGATGACCATGACCATGACCGTGACCGTGACCGTGACCATGACCCAGGATAAATTGTAAGTGGACACACATGCTGGTTTTCACTGGGAAGACTGACCTTGGGAAGAGTCTTAATTATCTGTGGGCACCTGTGGAAAGGAGTTAGCTGTGCGGGTCCACACTTCTGGAGATCCACAGTTCCACTTCCAGGAGGCGAGTTTCCCAAGAGAAACACGTGCACATTTGCGTCAAGAAACACGTAAAAGCTATGTGGCTTGAAGTGGTGTTGGTAAGAGCCCAACGCTGGACTGAAGCCAGGGGCACACAGACATGTACAGAAGGACGCACGCACTGCGGTTACGCAATGGGAGAGAACCCACTCATAAAAGCGAGGAAAACTCCTTGATGTGGGGTAATTGAGATGAGACTCACAGACATGATACAAGGAAGGCACTCTGCATTACTCAACGGAAATGCGCTTTACAAACAAGAAACCTGCACTACTGAGAGGCTCTCAGACCAGAAGAGGTGGTGGCTAGGGAATCTCACAGGGCCGGGGTCTCCCAGGCTCTGGCAGCGCATGGGCTGTTGGACCCTCTGGGCGGGGGTTGCTCTGTGAGGATTGATGGACTGACCTGGATTCAGGGCCACTCTTGGGATTGGTTCCTAGTTTTCTCCATCTGGACATTGCTCCAAGATTAACAGACATTTTTTAGACTTATTTATTTATTTATTTGAAAGACAGAGCTACAGAGAGAGAAGGGGAAAAAGAGAGAGAGAGATCTTCCATCTGCTGGTTCACTTCCCAAATGGCCACAATGCCCAGGGCTGGGCCAGGCCAAAGCCAAGAGCTGGGAGCTTCATCCGGGTCTCCCACGTGGATGCAGGGGCCCAAGCGCTTGGGCCGTCTTCTGCTGCTTTCCCAAGTGCACTAGCAGGAAGCCGGATAGGAACTGGAGCAGCCGGGACTCAAAGCAGTGCCAGTATGAGCAGTACGGGGTGCCGGCATTGCAGCTGGTGTCTTACCGCCGTGCCGCAATGCTGGCCCCTCCCCCCCCTTCTTTCTCCTCCTCCTCCTCCTCCTCCTCCCTGCTTCTTCTTCTTCTAAAGGAAACAGCGTAGCCGTGTAACAGTGAAGGTAGCAGGTGACAGTCACAGAGGAACGACAGGACGCGGAGTGGGGGAGCACGGGCCAGGCACACTAACAAGTGGCCTACTCAAAGTGAGAAGTTTTAAAACCTTAAAATCCTGCGGACTCAGAACGGGCCCGTGATGTTATGGTTTGTGTGGAACATGGAAAGGTTGGTGCTGGGCAGATTCCGGGGACCTTGTACCAACCGGGCGCCCCGCCTTCCTCTGGCTTCAAGTCCCCAAGGACGACAGCAGAATGTTCTGGGAGTGCAGCACCCTGAGATAAGCGGGAGCTGGCAGGGACTGCAGGCCTCTGCTCTGGTCTCGCCTCCCCACCCCCACCCGTGTCAGCCCGGCCCTGGGACCTTGGAGTGCAGAGCCGGGGCCACTGCACTTCAGGGCCCCTAATCTGTGCTGGGAGGGTGGCTCGTGCCACTGGGCCGCCACCTGCCCCCGGCAGCTTTGTGAACCCCAGGGGGCCGGTTCGCTGTGACACCTAGGTTGCTGGGGTCCCTTGCTGCCCGTGGTCGGTGTTGTGGGACCTGTGTGTGAGGGACAGCTGTGCCTCACCCGACTCTGACGAGCCTGGCACCAGTGCGCGGTAACCCTGCCGCACAGCTGCTTGGGTGCCCCTTTAGAACCTGGAGCAGAATGGATGTGAGGGAAGGCACGCGGCACCCCTGCTGATGCTCAGTGATGAATCCGAGCCACGCAGAAACCCTGAAGTGGGTGCAGCTTCCGGAGCGCCCCCCCAGGGAGAAAGCCTGGACGCAGCCGACCACAGCCCGTGTGAGTTCGCCTAAAACTGACACATAGAAGTTACAAATATTATAAAGCTACCATTTCTTTTTTTAAAGAATTATTTATATTTATTTGAAAGACAGAATTACAGAGAGAGGTAGAGCCAGAGAGAGATTTTTCCATTCTGCTGGTTCGCTCCCCAAATGACTACAACAGCCAGAGCTGAGCTGACCCAAAGCCAGGAGTCAGGAGCTTCTTCTGGGTCACCCACGCAGGGGCAGGGGCCCAAGGAGTTGGGCCATCCTCCACTGCTTTCCCAGGCCATAGAAGAGAGCTGGATCGGAAGTGGAGCAGCCGGGACTTGAACCGGCGCCCATATGAGATGCCGGCACTGCAGGCTGGGGCTTTAACTCACTGTGCCACAGCGCCAGCCCCAACTCCCATCTCTAAAGATTTATTTATTTACTTAACGTTTCCATTTATTTTAAAGGCAAAGCATCGGAGAGAGAGAGACAGAGAGAGATACAGTTAACGATCTCTTCCATGTGGGGATTTGCTCTCCAAATGGCTGCAACAGCCAGGGCTGGGCCAAGCTGAAGCCAGGAGCCTGGAGCTCCATCCGGGTCTCCCACAGGGGTGGCATTGGCACACATACCTGATCCAATGCACAAGACAATTGGATCAGCAAATCCAGGCCCCCCAAGCCGTGGCTCCCCACAGCCAAGGTGAGGAAGGCTGGAGAAGCAGGTCTGTTCTCGGGTCCCTGGGCCTCACACTCGCAGGTATTCAGAAGAAATAGCCATGAGCGAAGTACATGAAATCTCATCCAAAAGTTGAGTTTATGATTTGCCAACACCGGTGCTGGCCTCAGACCCCTTCTCCCAGGATCTCATTTTCGACGGTTTTTTAATCACAGTTTACATCAACCGTGACTCGTAGGGACGTGGCTGTGGGAGCAGGGGACGGAGCGGTCTGCAAGGGCTGCGGCCTTGTGTCCCGGGGACAGCACTGAGCTGCAGGATCATCGCCCACCCACAGCACCTTGTCCCTGGTTGTGAACAAGCTGCTGGCCTTGGGTTAGATGCCCTCCTTCCTGTATGTGCTCCATGCACTGATGTAGAGACGCTACCTGAAGCAAGTAGAATAGAACATCCCGTTCCCTGTGTGGTAATTTGCTGGTACAGGCACTGGCCCTGACATGGCATAGCCGTTATCTCCCATGAGCAACAACAGGACATTATGAAGACTAGCATGTCCTTGAGCAAGGAGTGTCACTGCCCTGACGTTTGCTCTTCCTTTGGGCGACGCCTTCCAACGATCGCGGGCAAACGTCCGCCCAGACTTGGACGTCAGCGGTTTTTCCTGAAGTTACTCACTTCCGCGTTCATTTTCAAGGTGACTTTATAATGTGCTTGGCCACGGTGATTCTAGACACCGATTGTTCAGGATAAGGGTTTCATGTTTGTCCATCTAATAAGAGCTGATTCCGCTTCACCGTGGTGCGCCTGGAGCCCCCAAACCGCAGTCGGCCGATGGCTCACGGTCAGGCTCGGGCTTCCTGCCTCCCATGGCCAAATGCCCTCCCATTCTAACACTTGCAGGACACTGGACGCTGGCCCAGCTCCATGCGGGTCTGGCCTGGACGGGGGCCAGCCACATCTCTCATTGTTCTCCAATGCCATCCCAAACCCTGACTCCATTCATTCTGTATGTAAACAAACCAACCAAACAATGGGGAAAGAATCCTCCCTCTACCTCCTCCAAGCACAGCAGGGCCAGGGTACATCTCACCTCTGGTGTGAGGGGCTTGTGAACTCCCCAACTCCAGGGCCCTGTCCCTCACACCAGGCGCTCGCGGAGTATCTGTCGAAGGAGGTGACGTCTGACTCACCTCCCACCATGCCCCACAAGGGCACGGATCATGCCTGATGTCTTCCTGGCTCTGTGCCTGGCACAGAATAAATAGCTAATAGATGATTACTAAGTGGCCTGCCTCATCCCCACGGCACAAAACCCTCACGGAATCCTCCCCGCGTTTCCGGCGCTCGGCTATTGCCGGGAGCAGTCATTTCTGCTGTTTCCTGTGCCTGTCCACACTTCAAGGATACGACAATAAGCGAGATGTCATGACTCAGGCACTCAAGACACGGGAAGACCCATCCACTCGTGATCCGCCGCGGAGGGACTCTCAGTTCCACACAGAGACAAAGCAGCGAGCAAAGAACAGCGGCTCTTGACTGGGCCCAGCGGAGGAGAGCAGGCACAGGGCAGGCACAGGGCAGGGAGGCAGCCAAGCCTACGGAGGTGAACAAAGGCCACGGGCACCGTGGGTGTGGACAGTGAGAGGGCACGGGGAGGCTGAGACCTGCAGCGCCGTGAAGACGCGGCTCCGTCCGCACGTGCCGCAGGCTGCCGGGAACTCGGCCGTGCACTCCGGACAGGAGAGAATTCTGTCCCTGGGCAGGAGCTGGGCCCCTGCTGGTTCTGCCTGTGTCCCAGCTGCCAGGGAGGTCCATCTCCCACCCAGGATCATCGCTGCTGCGTCAGGCCCTGGTGACCACCTCCTGAGTGTTGCTGGGTAACGCCAGTCCTGTGACTTCGGCTCCTCCAGGCCGTCCTGGCTGTGCGGGGTTTCTCCTTGTCCGTGTAAACCTGGAATGTGGGCGCCAATATCCACAAAGCACTTTGGTTTGCTCTGTTGGGGCCTAGAACAGGGGCTCAACCCCGAACAAGGGCCTCCCACACTTCTGCTTAGCGATGTGCTATTCCTAGGTATTGAACTTGAACTTTTCCATCTGTAATTTGGTAGCCATCGGCAAACTTGCAAAGTTCTTGGCCACTCTACCTCCAGATATTTCCTTTGCTCTATCTTCTCTCTATTCCAATAGTCCACTGTTCTTGAATATTCCGTTTCAGTGTGCGTGTGTGTGCCTGTGTGTGCCTGTGTGTAGTGTGTGTACGTGTGGGCGTGTGCATGTGTGTATGTGTGCTTGTGAGTGTGTGTACGTGTGGGCGTGTGTATGTGTGTGCGTGTGTGTGCGTGGGTGTGTGTGTGCGTGCCTGCATGTGTGTGTGTGCGTGTGTGTGTGTGGGTGTGTGTGCGTGAGTGTGTGCGCGGGTGTATGTTGTGCGTCTGTGAGTGTGTGTACGTGTGGGCGTGTGCATGTGTGTACGTGTGTGCATGTGCATGTGAGTGTGTGTACGTGTGTACGTGTGTATGGGTGTGCGTGGGTGTGTGTGCGTGGGTGTGTGTGTGGGTGTGTTGCGTGTGTGTGTGTTCTGTTCTTCCTGTGTTTCGGTTTGAGAGCACGGGCTCCTTTCTCACCTTTGCAGGCCACTGAGAGCCCACCGTGGCGGTTTTCATGGCTGCTCTCTCGGCTTCCCCCGGGGCTGGCGTTCAGTTTCCAGCTGCTCCTCCCTGGGCTCTGTGTGCGAGCCACCCTCTTCCCCGCCCCATTCTCAGTTATTTGGAATTCCCCGGAAGGAACCCCCGAAGTCCGCTGCCTATCAGACGTGGGATCTGACGCTGGCTCTGCCGGCGTTCAGGCTGCTTTTCCCGGCTTTCCACCGCAGGCCCGGCCGTCATTTGTTGAACCCCCGGGCGGTGCATTGGGTAACCCGCAGTGACGTCAGTCCTGCGAGGTTTGACGCGCGTGTGGCAGGGCCAGGGGGTCGGGCTCACTGGCGTCTGCCCTGGTTTCATCCCGGGCCCCCTTGCCGTCTCCCTGGGAACTCAGCCCCCAGCCGACTCCGGGCTCGGCCCTGCTCCGGCTGCCTTCCATTCTCATGACGTCATTACACGGGGGCCCCTGTGAGGTTCGGGGATTCCGTGTGACCCACATTCACCCCGAGACTTGCAATCCTGAGCTCCCGCTCCTGTGCTCCCGGGAGGGTGCAGCTGTGGGCACGCACGCACACGCTGCCCCGGGCAGGGGGGTCCTGTGAGTCTACCGAGGGGTCTCCTCCACCTCCTGTTGCTGTTAGTGCATCCCACAGCCCAGGCAGTGTGTAAGAATGCAGGGTGCATTCGCTCACGGTTCTGGGGACGCGGCGTTCGGGAGGGCAGCACCAGCTCTGGCAAAGCCCTTCTTGCCGCACAGTGACAGGTGCAGGGCACCCACGATGAGACAGTGGGTCACGAGCTTGGGTCTCTGTTCCTCTTCCTGCCGTTATCAGCTCTGATTCCCTCCTCCAATCCTGTTCACTTCCCAGAGATCCCGCCTCCAACAGCATTAGCATACACACCTGGGAACCGAGTCTACAGCACCCGGACTTTGACGGGGGGAGGCTCTTGTCAAACTCTGACACTGGACGCCGTCTTTCCCTGCTTTCCTCGTTCAGCTTCCAGTTGATCCGACCGCCGGTCTTCACTGGCCGCTAGCTGGTTTCTCCGTGCTGTGACCACACGAGGGCAGGCCACTGGGCAGGGATCGAGTAGTGCCAGCTGTTGAGGCTGTGCCTGTCCTCCCCTGGGCAGCACCCTCACGGCAGAGCAGCGGCCTGGGGAAACGGGGGCTCATTTTTCCCTGCCAGCCTCTCCTGGATTTCTGCCGACAGAGCAGGTACTGTGTTGGAGACAGACGATGCCATCGCCCTGTGGCCACCACCCCCCAGTGTAGATCGTCCACGGCCCACAGCAGCAGAGGATGAGATCTGTCCGTTTTTAGCTGCTGCAGAGCCTACCCGGGAAAGGCCCTACATCTCAGAATCCTCACGGAGCAGCTCTTGTGCAGCCCGGGGTGGGGCAGGATGGGGTCTCACTCTGTAGCTTCCTGCTTGGATCCTGTCTCTAGTGAGGAGCTACAGATGTGTGCAAGGGCACCGGCTGCCCCTCCACCCCCCTAGGCTTCCTTCAGCAGAGAACTGTGGGAAATGGGACCCACCAATGTTTATGGCCTCCAAAGCCAGCTGGAAGAAGTCTTCCATACCAGGGAGCTGCCGAGCCTCCTGGGACAGCTCCTGCACATGCCAGTGGGGGCCCCGCTGTCTCGGGTTTTCTGTCGGAGCATCCCATATCTTAATAGGTTCCCATAGACTCTGTTGAAATAAATGCCTGTCGACCTGATGAGAACTCTTTGTCAGTCTCCAAACAGTTCAGATTGTCTCTGCTCATCTTGACCAGCACAAGCAAGGTCCCCGCCGTGCCGGAAGTCCCATCTCCAACCGGCACCATCTCCAGCCGGCACGCACATTGCACCTCTGGCGGTAATTCTGCCTTTCCCCCAGGAAGCAGGGGCCACGCGGCTTGGACCTGTGTTGTCAGCTTTCACTAACGTGCCCGAGAGGCGCTGCGTAGGCAGGAAGAGGGGAGCTCTCAGCTTGGCGGTTTGGACGTTCACAGACCACGCTGAGGCGGCCACTGGTTCAGGCATCTGGGGAGACCAGGGGATCATGGCTGGGCAACCCAGTGCAAGCCAGGAGGCAGAGCCGGAAAGCACCCTGGGCTGTGAAGCCAGCCTTCTCACGAGAGCCACCTTCCAAGGACAAGGCCCATTGCTGCAAAGACCGCCCACTAGGCTGGTCTCCCAGATGCCTTGGTTAGGTCAAGTTTCCACCCTGAATCCATCAACCATTAACAGGAATCCATTAATCCATTAACTGTTAACATGAGACTTTGAGGTTTAAACATCGACATGAGCTTGGAGACCCGAATCCTCTTCAAATCATAACAACTCCATCTGGGTTTTGGTTGTTTGTTGTTGTTGCCTGGATCATAGCAGACATTCAATAAATATTGCTTCTAAAATGGGAATGTGTCTTCTAGCAGTGGACGCCTGCACGGTTCTTAGAAACCCTCCCACTGAGGAATGGAAGGAATGGTATTTTTAGAAATCTGTTTAAACACATTGAAGAGCTGACAAGATAATGAAAAACAACCAGTGCCAGAGGGAGGTCGACTCGAAGACCCGGGGAGACGGCCTGGTCCTCTTGCCCGGAGCCAGACGCTGACCCTCCTGAGAGCTGGGCAGACGTACGAAAGCATCGCAGGGCGAGGACTCGGGTGCTGGTGCTGGGGCCCATGCTGGCCGCGTGACAGAGGTGACGAGCTCTTTGGCGGCTGGAACCCTGATCCCTCGCCTCCTACCCTGACGATTCCAATAGAATTGTGCAGAACAGTAAACTTGCAAATAGATTGCTGTCTTTGGAGAGTTTTCTTTGAATGCACGTCTCCTCTTTAACATGTTGCATACCAAGCGTGGCTTTTTCCGGGTCACCAAAGTGTGAAGAGTGCCCCCTAGACGGTGACCCCTCCATGACAGGATTGCAGCCTGAGCAGAGGAACCAGGACCCTGCTCCTTCCCCCCCCCCCCCCCACCGTGAGCCCCGGGGGCAGAGCAGCCAAGGAAGGGGAATGAGAAACTACACAGGACCCCGAAGTTACCTCGTCCCCAGGTAGAGCTTGGGGAAGGGTACGCGTGAGAGAAATAGGGGTAATTTTTCCATGGAGTCTCGAATTTGATGTTCTCCAGCCCATCTCAGCTTCCACTAACACAGCTCAGTGCTGGGGCCGCGCTGTGGCCTAGCGGGTAAAGCCACCGCCTGCAGTGCCGGCATCCCATATGGGAGCCGGTTCAAGTCCCGGCTGCTCCACTTCTGATCCAGCTCTCTGCTGTGGCCTGGGAAAGCAGAGGAAGATGGCCCAAGACCTTGGGCCCCTGCACCCACGTGGGAGACTCAGAAGAAGCTCCTGGCTCCTGGCTTCGGATCAGCACAGCTCCAGCCATTGTGGCCAATTGGGGAGTGAACCAGTGGGTGGAAGACCTCTCTCTCTCTCTCTCTCTCTGCCTCTCCTTCTCTCTATGTAACTCTGACTTTCAAATAAATAAATCTTAAAAAAAACTCCGCCCCCAGGAAGCCTCCCATGCACACTGGTTGAAGACGACTGAGTGCAGGTGCTCTGCGGGCCAGCAGCTGCACAGAGGCCCCAGTGGCCCCTTGAGTCTCTGTGGACAGCAGTAATAGGTCTGTGGCCTGTGAGACTTGGAGCCAGGGCACGCCCAGTGAGAAGCAATGCAGTTTTTAGGTTTGCCCGTTAACAGCTTCTCCCTGAACACCAACGGCCTCTCCCAGGCCCAGGTGCAAACAGTACTGCCCACATCCCAGAGTCAGCGGTAGGTTCCAGGCCCAGTGGCTCTCCTCTCTCCAGTTGTGCAGAGAACCTGTTTACCTGTTTCTTTCTCAACGAAGGGCTGGCAGGTGGGGTGGCGGCACCATGAAGAAACTGATCATTTTTCCCCAAAGGCTAAGCTAGATATTCTTAAACACACTACATAAACCAGAGCTAGGGGTGCATCCAACCAGACGGACTATTTGAAGTTTTTCTCTTGGAAACTGGTGATGTAGAGTGTGAGAAGAGCCATCGGAATCCGAGCGTAGAGAATACGGTGCCTTTTCCTGGCACTGTGCATCTTAGTGGTGTGAGAGCCCCCAGGCTGGGCAGTGGGCACAGCGCTCCTCGGTGGTGTGAGAACCCCCAGGCTGGCGGTGGGCACAGCGCCCCTCAGTGGTGTGAGAACCCCCAGGCTGGGCGGTGGGCACGGCGCCCCTCAGTGGTGTGAGAACCCCCAGGCTGGGCGGTGGGCACGGCGCCCCTCAGTGGTGTGAGAACCCCTCCCCCAGGCTGGGCGGTGGGCACGGCGCCCCTCAGTGGTGTGAGAACCCCCAGGCTGGGCGGTGGGCACGGCGCTCCTCAGTGGTGTGAGAACCCCTCCCCCAGGCTGGGCGGTGGGCACAGCGCTCCTCAGTGGTGTGAGAACCCCTCCCCCAGGCTGGGAGCTGGGGGCAGCGCTCCTCAGTGGTGTGAGAACCCCCAGGCTGGGCGGTGGGCACAGCGCTCCTCAGTGGTGTGAGAACCCCCAGGCTGGGCGGTGGGCGCAGCGCTCCTCAGTGGTGTGAGAACCCCTCCCCCAGGCTGGGCGGTGGGCGCAGCGCTCCTCAGTGGTGTGAGAACCCCCAGGCTGGCGGTGGGCACAGCGCTCGTCAGTGGTGTGAGAACCCCCAGGCTGGGCGGTGGGCATGGCGCTCCTCAGTGGTGTGAGAACCCCTCCCCCAGGCTGGGAGCTGGGGGCAGCGCTCCTCAGTGGTGTGAGAACCCCCAAGCTGGGCGGTGGGCACAGCGCTCCTCAGTGGTGTGAGAACCCCCAGGCTGGGCGGTGGGCACAGCGCCCCTCAGTGGTGTGAGAACCCCCAGGCTGGGCGGTGGGCACAGCGCTCCTCAGTGGTGTGAGAACCCCCAGGCTGGGCGGTGGGCACAGCGCTCCTCAGTGGTGTGAGAACCCCCAGGCTGGGCGGTGGGCACAGCGCTCCTCAGTGGTGTGAGAACCCCCAGGCTGGGCGGTGGGCACAGCGCTCCTCAGTGGTGTGAGAACCCCCAGGCTGGGCGGTGGGCACAGCGCTCCTCAGTGGTGTGAGAACCCCCAGGCTGGGAGCTGGGGGCAGCGCTCCTCAGTGGGGCAGGGCGGCCCTGGTTTTCTTCCCCGGTTGTGAATTTCTGTGTCTTACTGCCCTGCTCCGTGTCCATGTCACCCTGGTGAACACAGCGGGTTCCACAGGACGACGTCACATTGTTGCTTGTTGAACGGGTACTGGAAATCATTTCAGTTCCACGCCGGCCGTGGCTGTGGCCGCCGTTGCTTCCTCTCCTCTCCCAGTGTGACTGTGTCCCCGTGGTGCACTGTCCTCCCGCACACCTGTCCCAGGCGCTCCGTGCCTCCGCCGAGTGCTCCCTGGCTCTGGGTGTCCCCTCTCTGGTGCACAGCTGCGGCTCCAGTTCACAGCTCCCATCCCCCCACAACCTCATCATTGCTTCCAGATGCCAAACCCACCACAGGCCGCAACACCTGGACGACCGGCCCGGGCCCCCCGCGTCGGGACTCTCCAAGTCCGTGGCAGTGCCCTGCCTGCCCCGGCTGGAAACAACCAGGCGTCCTCTCCACACCGGTGAGCAGTAACGACAGTGAGCGGGTCCTGGGCGTGCGGTTCATTCTGTTATCCATATCCATAAAGACCGACTGTTAGCACACGTGCCAGATGTTTATAGAATCTTCCCCTCGGTGGAAGTGAGTCCTAATATTTTCCAAAAGGCAGAACCGGTAGCAGTTCAATGATCATGAAGTTAACATTCATGCACTCAGAGGGGTGTAAGTGCCTGGCATCCCCTGGCATGTGAGATGCTGACGTTGTTTCTGACGGCACAGACTCTGTACCGTATTATAGCAGTCACCTGATCTTCAGGCCTCGGCAGTGAATTAGCAGCCTAACAAAGCAAGTGACCACCTAAGAGGCCCACATCCAGCCTTACTGCACGCAGGAGAGCGTGGCAGAACGCGCACCGCGGCACCCAGAGGCTCCCACGGCCCCTCCAGCCCTCAGCCCCCAGCACAGGCTGCTCTCGCCCTGACTGCTGGGAGCTGGGCACGAGGCTGCTAACACAGCCTGGGGCCCGCGCCCACTTCCTCCTCGGAGAAGTGAGCAAGACGCCAAAGCCACAGGCAACCAAACCCAGCGTCTCCGAGAGAGGCTCAGGACGCATCTTCTGTCCACTGTGCACCAGATCCTGGGTGGTAAAGACGATAAAAACAGGCACCCAGACACCGCTGGACAGGAGGCGTGAGTCCCTGCACTCGGCAGCACCGGCCGCGCCCCAAGAACCAGCCTGTGCAGAGCCAAACGTCCCCACCCTGCTGAAACCCAGCTGTGCCAGGAGGATGTACCACGGTTTGCTTCACAGGCTCCTGTTGGCCTTCTTTGCAGTCTGCTTCACCACTTACCAAAGAAAAACGATCACACAGGCTGTGGTTTGTGTGGCACATTTCAGAATCTCTCTTGTGGGGCCAGCGCTGTGGTGTAATAGGTTAAGCCTCTGCCTGTAGTGCCGGAATCTCATGTGGGCGCCGGTTCAAGTCCCAGCGGCTCCACTTCCCATCCAGTTCCCTGCTAATGGCCGGGGACAGCAGCAGAGGATGGCTCATGTGCTTGGGCCCCTGCACCCACGCTCCTGGCTCCTGGCTCCTGGCTTCAGATCGGCCCAGCTCTCCAACTGGGGAGTAAACCAGTGGCTGTTGTGGCCACTTAAGGGGTGAACCAGCAGATGGAGGACCTTTCTGTGTGTGTGTGTCTGTAACTCTGCCTCCCAAATAAATTAATTAATTAAATCTTTTTTTAAAAGAATATCTATTGTGTCCTTTGGAAAAATTATCGATTTCCTTATAGCGCCTCCACCTAGCCTGCTAATCAGAACTATTCCCATTGTTAAATGACGTGTGGCTGCTGCCTGTATTGTGAGCAAAAAACTACAATAGTGTTTTTGGTATTTTTTTGTTTGTTGTTGTCTATCTTGGGAAAGACACTATTAAACAGGAACATCTTAAACATCTTTAGTGAAGCAAAGTCTGCCTAGGACTCAGCGAGAAGAAAAATCGAGACGAGGGAGCGTTTGTGGGCACTGCCGCAGCCTCCTCGCACCTTCCTGTAAAGGCAAAGGGCTGGGCTGCGCGGGTCCCCGAGGCACCACGTCACCAGGACGTGCTCAGTGCTCCACAGCGTAGCCTGGCGCCACGTCCGCCCGGCCCCGGGCTGGGCTGCGCGGGTCCCCGAGGCGCCATGTCACCAGGACCCACTCAGAGTGCTCCACAGCGTAGCCTGGCACCACGTCCGCCCCGGCCCCGGGCTGGGCTGCGCGGGTCCCCGAGGCGCCATGTCACCAGGACCCACTCAGAGTGCTCCACAGCGTAGCCTGGCACCACGTCCGCCCCGGCCCTGGGCTGGGCTGCGCGGGTCCCCGAGGCGCCACGTCACCAGGACGTGCTCAGTGCTCCACAGCGTAGCCTGGCACCACGTCCGCCCCGGCCCCGGGCTGGGCTGCGCGGGTCCCCGAGGCGCCATGTCACCAGGACCCACTCAGAGTGCTCCACAGCGTAGCCTGGCACCACGTCCGCCCCGGCCCTGGGCTGGGCTGCGCGGGTCCCCGAGGCGCCACGTCACCAGGACGTGCTCAGTGCTCCACAGCGTAGCCTGGCACCACGTCCACCCCGGCCCCGGGCTGGGCTGCGCGGGTCCCCGAGGCGCCACGTCACCAGGACGTGCTCAGAGTGCTCCACAGCGTAGCCTGGCACCACGTCCACCCCGGCCCCGGGCTGGGCTGCGCGGGTCCCCGAGGCGCCACGTCACCAGGACGTGCTCAGTGCTCCACAGCGTAGCCTGGCGCCACGTCCGCCCCGGCCCCGGGCTGGGCTGCGCGGGTCCCCGAGGCACCACGTCACCAGGACCTACTCAGAGTGCTCCACAGCGTAGCCTGGCACCACGTCCACCCCGGCCCCGGGCTGGGCTGCGCGGGTCCCCGAGGCGCCACGTCACCAGGACCCACTCAGAGTGCTCCACAGCGTAGCCTGGCACCACGTCCACCCCGGCTCCGGGCTGGGCTGCGCGGGTCCCCGAGGCACCACGTCACCAGGACCTACTCAGAGTGCTCCACAGCGTAGCCTGGCACCATGTCCACCCCCGGCTCCGGGCTGGGCTGCGCGGGTCCCCGAGGCACCACGTCACCAGGACCTACTCAGAGTGCTCCACAGCGTAGCCTGGCACCACATCCGCCCGGCCCCGGGCTGGGCTGCGCGGGTCCCCGAGGCGCCACGTCACCAGGATCTACTCAGAGTGCTCCACAGCGTAGCCTGGCACCACGTCCGCCCGGCCCCGGGCTGGGCTGCGCGGGTCCCCGAGGCGCCACGTCACCAGGACCTACTCAGAGTGCTCCACAGCGTAGCCTGGCACCACGTCCGCCCCGGCTCTGGGCTAGACTGCGTGGGTCCCTGAGGCGCCACGTCACCAGGACCCACTCAGAGTGCTCCACAGCGTAGCCTGGCACCACGTCCGCCCGGCCCCGGGCTGGGCTGCGCGGGTCCCCGGGGCACCACGTCACCAGGACCCACTCAGAGTGCTCCACAGCGTAGCCTGGCGCCACGTCCACCCCGGCCCCGGGCTGGGCTGTGCGGGTCCCCGAGGTGCCACGTCACCAGGACCTACTCAGAGTGCTCCACAGCGTAGCCTGGCGCCACGTCCACCCCGGCCCCGGGCTGGGCTGTGCGGGTCCCCGAGGCGCCACGTCACCAGGACGTGCTCAGTGCTCCACAGCGTAGCCTGGCGCCACGTCCGCCCGGCCCCGGGCTGGGCTGCGCAGGTCCCCGAGGTGCCCGGGTCTTTTGCACTGACTGTGTCCACCGCCCCCTCTCTCCCACCTCTCAGGAAGGGCAGGCCCGGAACCCCGGGGCCACGCTGCCGTTCACTGCCTGTGGCTCTGCGGCTGCTCCAGACAATGCCGAGCTCAAGCTCACGGCGGCCATCTGGGCGGCTGGTGATGACTCAAGAACCCGGCAGAGCCCGGTGGGAAACGGGCCAGAACCGAGGAACACAACCAGGAAGCAGCTGGTGCAGCCCAGGGGCCCAGTGCCGCTACTTTGGAGGCCGAGGGGCGCGAGGCTCGGGAAACGTCCCACGCTGACCACAAGACGGGAGTGGTCCAACCGGGGCAGTCGGGTGGGATCTGCTGGGTGGTCCCCGACACGGGGCACAGGGGCTCAGCCCTGAACCGCTGTGGGGCGGTTTCCTCTTTCTCTCCACAACCTTGACCCCCAAAAGCAACTTCAACTTAAACTTGGGAGTTCTTGTGTTCCTCCAGCGAGCCGGTTTTCCCCCGGGATCCGTGTGGGATTCGAGTGCTCGGGCAGGAGTGTAAACAGCGCCCACAAAGCCACGTTTTACTGGGTCTCAGCTAACAGACACAGCTCTGAGACCGCCCACACACGACCAGAACTTTCCAAACACCACCTAATTAAAAAATTATTCTTGAACCATTGAAAAGTTTGTGGATTTTTAAATTTTATATTGTCTTTTTGAAAAGTTTTTCAGTGTATTTGAGAAGCAGACAGAATGAGAGAAGTCTCATGTTTTACTCCCCAAGTGCCCACAACTTGGGGATGGGGGCGGGGGCTGAGCCCGGAGCAGGGACCTCGATTCAGACCTCCCGCCTGGGGGGCAGCGAGGTGGCCCCCGAGCCAGCAGCAGCTCTGCCTTGGGTGCTCAGTAGCAGGAAGCTGGAGCGAGGAGCCGGAGCCGGGCACGCCGGGGCCTCTGCACAGAAACCGGAGGTGGACAGTCGAGTGAGTGGACGACGACAGGTGATGAGAGGGGCCTGGCTCCTCACCCCCGCAGTGTGGCGTACAGGTGGGCAAGGGAGGGGACTGGGAAGTGTCCATGGATCAGAGCTGGAGACGTCAGCCTGAGCTCACGTCTAGCTTAGTGCACAGGCGGATTGCGTAGGCGTCTATGCATGGATGCCGGCGGTAGCCACGCCCCATCGGCTGCGGGAACTAGGACAAGGACAGCCCCACAGCCAGGAGCACACCCAGGCCCCCGGCCCCTTTGCTGTCACTTTTTTCTGACAGAGGGCAGGAAGCACCCAGGAGCAGCCCGGAGCACCTTGCGTTCCTAGGAAGCAGTGTCCCTCCCTCCAGAAACAATTCCACAGCGATGAGGATGTGTGTGCCAGAGGGACCCAAGAGCCTCAGACAGGTCTCCCAGAGGCCCAGACTGAAGGAATCTGACCACAGAGTCAACAAAATAGCATTGGATTGTAAGCCGAAGTATAAAATAAACACCCACGAGTCCCCATGCATGTAAACAAATGAGCAGATAAGTAAGTAAGTAAGTAAGTGTGGCAGGGAAGGTAAGGGCCCCCAACACAGCAGAAAAGCAAGTAGTAGTGCAGCCCCTGTGCTGGGTCCCTCCGCAGCCCGGGGTGGGCGGTGACAGTCCCCAAGGGCGCGATGTGGAAAACGGGGAGAGAAAGGGCAGCTTGGAAGCCACTGTCTGTGTTAACTCCAGTTTAATACCTTTTGTCTTTGGCTAAATTTTTTTAAAAATGAAAACAATCGTGACTTGAGAATGGGGGAAGCCGACGCTGCCTCAGGTGGCATCGGTCACAATCGGGTACAGTGACAGGGTGCACCTGTGTGATAAAGGACCTGGCTGGCCTTCGTCCGTGGTCCTGGGGGGACCCTTGCAATCCTGAGTGACAGGAGTGTCTTGGTTGGTGCTGCTGGGGTCCTGGGCAGCGCCTGACTTGATGCCCACGCAGCAACTCCTGGCACACTCCAGAGTTTCAGTGAGGGTCCCCCGGTTCTGTCACGTGACCACAGGGTTGGGCCTCGGGCTGGGGACATCAGCCCAACCCCGGGGAGCAGAAGGATTTTCGTGACCAGGGTCAGTGATTCAATCAACTGTGCTCCGAGATGCAGCCCCAGTGTTCAGCTGGACGTGGGTGCGCTCGGAGGCAGAGGTGGCCTAGGGACAGGGGGCCTCCCCGTGGGACCCTCTCAGCGTCCCTGCCATGAGCCTCTTCACCGGTGCCCACGTGACGCCTTCCTGCTAAGTCGGCCATAGCGAACGCAGACGTGTCCTGAGCTCTGTGCCAGCCCAGGGAACACTGCACCTCAGGAGTTCTTGAAGACCCCGAGTCGGTGGCCAGCTCGTCAGCGCTCCGGGCGGCCTCTGCCCGCACTGGGAGGCTCCCCCAGCTCTGGGCAGTCGTGGGCAGGGCTGCGCCTGCACCCTTGAGGTGACGGAATGGAAGCGGGTTTTCCCGGAGGAACTTTCTTCCGAAATCCCATGTCCCCAGTCCGGCCGCAGAGAAAGCCCGGTGGAAGAGCAGTCTGCAGAGCACCTCAGAGCCGGCGAGATGGCCACAGCCAAGCCAAGTCTGGGCAACATGGGAGCCAGGAGAGGCTGAGGGGGCAGCGAAGCGCGAGGTGAGGGCTTGGCTAAGGTTTGGGACGGCGAGCGCGTAACTGGAACACAGAGCAAACCGGAACACAGGAGTTGAATCAGCAGCGTCTAACGTTGGTGTGTGACTGTGACAAGTGTACAGACCGCCACGGCGCCATCGCCTGGGGGGCCTGGTGTGGCTCCACGAGGACTTGACGTCCTGGTTGCGTGATTTCTCTCTGAGTCTACAGGGCTTCTGAGAGGCTTGGACAGACAAGGGCCAGGCCGGGAGAAAGCAGCCGGAAGCCGTACACCTGACGAGGGAGCCATACCCAGGGCATGCAAAGAACCCAGCAATTTCAACAATGAGAAAGCAAACAAGCAAGCAGTCCCACGGAGTCCCACGGAGGGCGTACCACACACGGGAACACGAGTCCCACGAGGACGACAGTAAACGCAGACAAGCACAAAAGGAGGTGCCGGGGCGGCCTTCGGCCTCGCTGTTAAGACACCGCTCAGGGTGCCCGCATCCCACGCTGGCGTGGCGGTCAGTGTCCCAGCCCCTTTGCTTGTGACCAGCTCCCTGGAAGGCAGGGGGTGATGACCCAGGAGGGGATCGCTGCAGGCACGGGGAAGGCCCAGACTGAGCTCCTGGCTCCTGGCGTCAGCCTGGCCCAGTCCCAACCCCTGTGGGGCTTGGGGAGTGAATCAGCCAAGGTAGCTTTGTCTGTCCCGGTCTCTCTTAGTCTCTTCTCACCTCTCTGCTCCTTGAATAAAAATAAAATTAATTAATAAAAAAGCTGTGCAAAGTCAGCAGCAAGCTGAGAGGACGCTGGCTCGGCAAGGACGGAGGGAAGAATCTCTACTTTGTGCACGTTTACGACAGCAACAGCGACCCTTCTACAACCCAGAAGGAAAGACACGACACGACCCTGGGACCTCTAAGGTGGATGTCTATTCTCGAAGATTTGTTTGAAAGGCAGAGTTAGAGAGACGAGGAAAGACAGAGAGATCTGTGCACTGGTTCCCTCCCCAGATGGCTGCAACAACTAGGGCTGAGCCAGGCCAAAGCCAGGAGCCTGGAGCTTCTTCCAGGTCTCCCACGTGGAGGCAGGGGCCCAGGGACTTGGGCCATCTTCCGCTGCCTTCCAAGGTGCATTAGCAGGGAGCTGGATTGGAAGCCGAGCAGCCAGGACTTGAACTGGCACCCACATGGGATGCCTGTGCTGCAGGCTATGCCACACTGCCGGCCCCCAGGTCATGACCCTGACCTTGGAAATACAACTTCAGGCAACAGGATGTGGGAGGAAGTGAAGGACTGGGTAACACTGTGAGGAAGACCTTGACCACAGCAGGACACAGGGCCCAGGGCCGGGCCTTCTGCCAAAGCAGCGGTCAGAGCCCTTCAGCAAGTTCACGCTGGGGGGGCTGTGGTGGGGAGAGAGGGAGGGAGGCATCTGGACTTGAACCAGACACTTGAGCGAGGCCCCAGGACACCTGATTGTACGATGTGTATTTGGTGAGCTCATGTTAGATTTGTGAGGTGTGGTACTTATTTCGTGGTTTAAGAATGGGCTTGGCATTTTCCTAAGTGCATATTAACGCTCACGTAAGCAGAGCTGAATGAGAGCATATAGGTCAATTTACTTGAAAATGCGGAAAACCATCGGTGGTTTTGGAAGACACGTTAACACCACCACTGTACTCGACATTGTTCCTTTAAAAAGCTCTTCTGAAGTCCTTTGGGGAAAAAGATCTGGAATAGCCTGTCACCGACTCCCCCAGGACCCCAGCCCCTGAGCTACTCTGTCTGGAAAAACATCATCCAAGGAAGAGCGGAAGCAGCGCGAAGCCATGGAAGAGCGCGGGCGGCGGCCCCGACCTGCGGGTGTGCAGAGGCCCCGACCTGCGGGTGTGAGAGGCCCCGACCTGCGGGTGCGCAGAGGCCCCGACCTGCGGGTGTGCAGAGGCCCCGACCTGTGGGTGTGCAGAGGCCCCGACCTGCGGGTGTGCAGAGGCCCCGACCTGCGGGTGTTCGGAGGCCCCGACCTGCGGGTGTGCAGAGGCCCCGACCTGCGGGTGTGCGGAGGCCCCGACCTGTGGGTGTGCGGAGGCCCCGACCTGTGGGTGTGCAGAGGCCCCGACCTGCGGGTGCCCTGGGTGAGCAGACGGTGGCCCCGACCTGTGGGTGTGCGGAGGCCCTGACCTGTAGGTGTGCGGAGGCCCCGACCTGCGGGTGCCCTGGGTGAGCAGACGGTGGCCCCGACCTGCGGGTGTGCGGAGGCCCCGACCTGCGGGTGCCCTGGGTGAGCAGACAGTGGCCCCGACCAGCGGGTGTGCGGAGGCCCTGACCTGCGGGTGTGCAGAGGCCCCGACCTGCGGGTGTGCAGAGGCCCCGACCTGCGGGTGTGCAGAGGCCCCGACCTGCGGGTGCCCTGGGTGAGCAGACGGTGGCCCCGACCTGTGGGTGTGCGGAGGCCCTGACCTGTAGGTGTGCGGAGGCCCCGACCTGCGGGTGTGCAGAGGCCCCGACCTGTGGGTGTGCAGAGGCCCCGACCTGCGGGTGTGCGGAGGCCCCCACCTGCGGGTGTGCAGAGGCCCCGACCTGCGGGTGTGCAGAGGCCCCGACCTGCGGGTGCCCTGGGTGAGCAGACGGTGGCCCCGACCTGTGGGTGTGCAGAGGCCCCGACCTGCGGGTGTGCGGAGGCCCCCACCTGCGGGTGTGCAGAGGCCCCGACCTGCGGGTGTGCAGAGGCCCCGACCTGCGGGTGCCCTGGGTGAGCAGACGGTGGCCCCGACCTGTGGGTGTGCAGAGGCCCCGACCTGCGGGTGTGCGGAGGCCCCCACCTGCGGGTGTGCAGAGGCCCCGACCTGCGGGTGTGCGGAGGCCCCGACCTGCGGGTGCCCTGGGTGAGCAGACGGTGGCCCCGACCTGTGGGTGTGCAGAGGCCCCGACCTGCGGGTGTGCGGAGGCCCCCACCTGCGGGTGTGCAGAGGCCCCGACCTGCGGCTGTGCAGAGGCCCTGACCTGCGGGTGTGCGGAGGCCCTGACCTGCGGTGTGCGGAGGCCCCCACCTGCGGGTGCCCTGGGTGAGCAGACGGTGACCCCGACCTGCGGGTGCCCTGGGTGGGGAGCAGCCCCTGTGAGGCAGCCATCAGTACCGTCGTTAAGTGCTGGTTTTTATTTCAAGAGCACCGTGGACGTAAACAGAGGGCAGAAGCCACAGCTGGCGTGTCCCCTGGGAACCCAGCGTCACACCGGGTAAGAGTCCGCGTGGGGAGTGCCAGCGGCACAACTTGAGGGCTTTCACACAGATCAGTGAGGCCCCTCGCAGCAAACAGGTGCACTATGATGTAGCTTTCCACACTAGGGGGCAGCACCCACTGAGTGGGGCCTGCAGCTTCTAGGAGCCAAGCCTGGAGCTTGGCGCCCATCCTGGCCCCGGCCCCCTGTCCCGGGGACTGTGCAGAGCAAGGCCGAGAAGTTCCAGGCTCTCCCAGCCTCCTCGGTGTGCCGCCCACGCCCCAGAGTCGGCTTCCTGCACCGCAGTGCGTGGAGGACCAGGGAGCCCAGCCCAGCCCAGCCACGGGGAGGCCCAGGGGTGGCAGCTGTGCTTGAACGGACTTGCCAGCCTGCAAGAGTAGTGAGAGAGCTGAAGGATTGTTCCAGAAGAACACAGCAAATGAGCCAGCAGACCCTGCCCAGCAACCCGGCTGTGAAGCCAGCCCTCTGCCCTGGGGCAGCTGAGAGCCAGGGAGAGGGTGTCTAGGACTGGACAAGGACTCACAGTCTGTAGCCCAGGAGACCACAGGTCACTGGTGCGGCCCCTCTCACACTGGCCCCGCCCTCCACGTGGAAGATCATCATCGCCCGAGCAAGCCAGGCTGGTGTGCATCCCCACACCCGGGAGAGAACACGCTCACAGCCAGCCCTGGTGCCTAGGTGGTGAACAACCACATCTAGAGACAGAGGGAGCTGAACGATCCCACTGTACCCGCCTACTGGTGGGAGACCAAGACCCTGCAGAAGTTCTGGAAACTGTTCACAGATGTATGTGGAATGAGGGCCCCCCCCCTCAGCTCACAACCCCCATGGCACGGCTCCCAGCAACTCACTTGGGGTGACCAAGGCACGTGAGCAGCTTCGGGCTCACGGGAGGATCTGGGAGGAGAACACTGGAGCCAACTTGGGTGGTGTTGACTGATTTCCTCGTCTCAGAAACGGAGGTAGGGATCGAGATCCTAACTGCGACCAGGGCCGGTACCGGTGAAAGCGTGCGTGTGCCGGGCCTCTTGTGTGGGTGCAGAATGTGTGAAGCGACCATGGCCGTCTTGTACCCAGAGAGAGAAATGTTTTCTGGTCCCGTGGTCTCGGTCCTGTTGGATGCTGGAAATTCCTGCAGAACTTCTAAAATCGGCGTGGTCTGGGCCCTGCCCGAGACTGTGTAACCAGGAGGCCCTCACGGCACCAGTGACCTGCATGGCTCTGTATCCAGACAATCGAGAATTCAGGTCGGCAAGAAGCCACACGGGCGCCTGGCCCCGCTGCTGCAGCGGCGTCCTGCCCAGGGACAGTGTGCCAAAAAAGCTCTTCCCAAACATCAGGCCTCATTCTAAGACCTGGGACCGAAGTCAGGCCCCACCACGGCCCAGTGAGGGGTGGAGGACGAGCCCATGCAGCCCGCGCCCAAGCAGGACCGAGCCCCGAGGGCCACGTGCTGTGCCGCTCCGGGTGCACCAGTTCCACCTGCATGTGCGCCTCCACCAGGCACCGAGGTGCAGGCTGCAACGTGGGAGTCTTTGCACAAAGAGCACAGGGCTGAGACCACGCAGGCCTGTGTGTGGAGAGAGCACGTCCCCGGCTGGGCACCCGCCTGCTCCCCTGGGGGATGGAGAAAGCTGGCGCCTTCGCGTGCACGGTGCCCAGGCTGGAATCATTCTCACCACCCGTGTGCTGGACTCACACGTGTTTGTGTGCACTGCTCGTAGCAAGCAGCTTATTCCCTTGTGAGCCCGAGGGGAGATGCCCTCACTCTTAACAAATCCTGCTGTGTGGTCACCAAGACCCCCTGCTGGAATCACTCTGGCTCCTGTCCCGGGGACACGAGGCAATCCAGGCAGTGCCCAAGCAAGGGGTCCCCACTGTGGGCAGCTGGATCTCAACACAGCAAGGCAGCTCCAGGGCTCACTGCCTGTGTGGCTCTGCACGCTGCAATGCCCGTGTGTGCACGCCACACACCACACACAGAAGAGAAGCTGTGCCCGCACCGCCCGGCCCGGGGGACGGCGAGCAGCCCTGCTGGTGACGTGATCACCACGCACGTTCCTGGGCGTTCACGCAGAGACTCTGCCTGGTGACACCTGTGATCTGGGCTTGGCCATCTCAGACGGGAGCGTGGTCAGAGACGACACAGGACACTCAGTTCAATCTCAACTTCTGATCAAGACTATAAAAGAATGGTGTAAGCACACCCCCAGCACCGCGTGGGGCGTCCTTATACTAAGAATGACTTGTTCCTGCGAAATCCAGACTTCAGTGGGAATTCTGCATGTTCCTTGGCCAAAGCCGCCAGGCGGATCTGAGCGGGTCAGGCTTCCGCGGCCGGCCCCCCTCCGTGGGGATCACACGCGAATGATACCAGAGGACACGGGGGTGCCCATGGCCGTAGATGTCTGAGGCTCTGCGGGACCATCTGGCGCCCCCTGAATGATGGGCCACGGTAGAGAAATCACAAACAGATGTGGCCTGAGTGCGGCACCGCTTGCTTGTAATCGCAGTGGTGTTGAAGACTCTGCTGAGCCTCAAACTGGAGTTCGGCGAACAACTGCCAGGCGGCGCGGGGTTTCCCACGCTGCTTGCTACCGGGAACGCTGCCTTCGAGCCGAGCCTCCCGGCGTGCGGCCGTGCCCACGCCTCCTGCAATTAGATGACGATGCATCTGGTGGAAGTTTATCACTCTTGGAAGGAAACTGTAAACTTCCTCTCTGTTTGGAGCCCCGCTGGGAGGGGCAGAGGCATGGCTGTCTTGGTTTACATGGGCGAGAATCCCGCTCTCCAGACGCGTCGGACCTGCAGGCGCCCCCGGCAGTGTCCTGTGTGTGTGGAGCGCAGCTCCACATCGAGGGAGGGCATCCGCGTGATCCAGGCTCCCACCGCGAGCCCCCTCGCGGACTGGCGCCTTGCCCTGCCTTCACAGAGGCTGAGCTGCCTTTGTCTGAATCCTCGCGCCGTGGCTTCTTCCTTTTCCAGTCCTCATTTTGTATTCTTCCAAAAAATGCTTTTCTCTCTATTACTTCTTGCCCTGTGTGGTGACTGACGCATCGGGTGACGCTGATGTGAATGGTTCCTCCGTTCCAGGCACTAGACACTGTTACATGAAATGTGCGGGAGGCCACGGATCTGGACTGAGCACCTGGCCCTGGGCCCCGCTGGCCAGCCCGACACAAGCTGAGTCACTGGATCCGAGTCCTGGTTGGAGGCGGAAGGCCCCGTAGCCAGCTAAGCTGGGGCCGCCTTGGTAGTTGATCCACTCACTGCAGTCACTGGGTTGTCTCTCGTGTCTGGAGTTTCCATAAATGTGGTCTGACTGTGTCGTCGGTTGCAGTTCTAAGTCTGCTCTGGTTTGGGAGCTGCCTGATTCAATGATCATTGTTGTTTTGGTTTTTGTTGTTCAGATAAACTCTACTAAATTTAATTGGTTTGAGAAAGACTTCCTTTTAGTACACATCTCCCACTTTCCACTGCAAATGCCTTTAATACCCTAATAACAGAACACAGGGGTCAGCGCCAGACTGTCGGCCTCTTGTGTTGGCGGCCCTGGTGGCTGGACACCCCGCAAGGCACCAGGGCTCCCTGCGAGCAAGGCCCTGCTCGTGTCCTCTCTCCCCACTTCAGCCTCACTCACCCTCTGTGGTTCTGTGTGTCACCCTCCCCCAGCTTCAAGAGGGGACGGAAGCCCTGGAGGGAGGAGGGAGGAGAGCAGGCACAGCAGGAAAGGCCGTGGCCTCTCGAGGCCGCCCGGGAGAAGCAAACCAGGGGCCTCTGCAGAAGAACCAGGGCTCCCGTCGTAAGCCACGTGGGTTCTGCTCCCTCCCGAGGAGCACACGCTGCTGCCTTGTGTCCCGAGAACCCAGGACAGGGAACTCCGGCCTCCTGGGTGTGGAATGTTAGCACAGGGGGAGCCTGGGGCACCGGGGTGGGGTCACGGGAGTGGGTTCCTGGGCCAGCGCCCGGACAGGCTGTGGCAGCCCCTCCCAGGCCATCCTTCTGCTGTCAGGCAGGCAACCCTGAAACAGCGAGGACTCGTCGAGGGGGCGTGAGGGGTCTGTGCCTCCAGTGCCGCGCTTGTCCCCAGTGGACAGAGCTGCCGGCATCCATGGGTCTGAGGGGCTGTTTCTCTACTACAGGAATGAGCCGTGCTGATGCTAACGCAGCTCCCCCGTCACTCTCCTCGGGGCCAGGTAGCTTTTGTTTAAAACCGTCACGATGGTAACATTACAAAGTGTAAAACGCCCGCTGCAACACTTCTGCAGGGGGTGAATCAGTGACAGTTGCAGCCATCACCCCTCTGCCTCCAGCACTTTCACCTCCCGCAGATACGCAGGGCTGGTTCCACACGAGCTCCCCGCGCCCACCCTGGCCCCCAGCCCCCGCCCTACCCTTCCACTTCCTGTCTCCAGGAGCTTGCCTGCTCTGAGTGGCACCCCACGGCGTTCACCCCGTGTGACCGTCGGTCTCAGTGGCTGAGCTGCGGTCAACATCACCGTTCATTCAAGCGTGGGTCCCTTCCACCCCTGGGCTATGGTGAGTGATGCGGCCATGGGCACCAGTGTGCAAACGCCTCTTGGAAATGGCCCTTCCGTTCTTCGGCGTGTTCCCAGAAGTGGGAGTGCGGGGTGGCAGGGTGACTCTATTGAATGTTTGGGGTGTACAGAACACTTCTTCCTATGGGGGCTGCACCACTTTGCACTCCCAGGAATGGAGCACAAGGCTCTGTTTCCCTGCTTGGGGCTTTGTGTTCTCAGAGCAGAGCCAGCCCAGCAGGTGCGAGGTGCTCGGCCATTCTGGTTCTGATCCACATCCTCCTACTGCTGAGCGATGGTGAACACCCTACCACGCAGATGGTGCCTTCACCACTCCAGTGTCTGCTCCTGAGGGTGTCCGTGGGGCAGACGCCCGGCCTGATGCGTGCAGTCGTGCTAGGGGCCTTCATCTATTCCAGTATGAACGCCGTCCATGTTTGACGTGGCTGGTGAACGTCTCCTCGTGCTCTGAGGGCTGCCTTCTCACTCCCATGGCTGTGCCCTCTGATCACGCAAGGTTTTCATTTTGGTGGAGTCTCATGTACACACTCTTTTCTTTTGTTGTCTCTGCTTTTTCGTGGCATCAGAGAAGTTGCTGAAGCCCACGTCATGAAGCGGTGCCCCTCGGTTCTCTCTGGGGGTTTGTGCTGTGTTGGGCCTCTGATCCGTGCGGAGCCAGTTGCCGTGTGAGACTGAGTCCAGCTTCCTCCTCTGTGTGTGAATCTCCAGTTTTCCCAGCATCACATGTGGAGCAGCCAGTAAACTCCCAACCACACAATTGAGCTGCGGCCTGCGGCGCTTACTTTGCTCCGTGTGTTTACTCTCCTCTCCCTGTGAACATGCGTCTCAATTTCCAGCTGAGATTGCGACTCGGACGGCCAGACTCTTGCCCAGGCAGCCACTGGGAGATGGGAGCAGACGTGGGCCTTGCAGGAAGGCTCCCTGCCAAGGGCCCCGTCTGTGAGCACCACACATGTCCCAGCATGCTCTCTGCTCTCCTCCCCAAGCAGGCCGGAGCACGCCTGTCTGAGGTGCCGAGTCAGTCTGCGTTCTCTCGTGGTGCAGGTGAGCACAACCTTACCGACACAAACTTCTACAGGCCGCAGTTTGGGTATTGTCGTCACACAGTCACGTGAAGTGCACAGGTCTACGAGGTCATCCCAGTGAAATGTCAGCCGTGACCGAGCTCCGAACACTGCCTCTGTGCCCAGGAGATTCTTGGCCCCATGCATAGCCTGTCCTCCCTGTGCCCCACTCCGGGCCACGTCCCACACCAGACTGCCTGGTCAATCCTGGCTACTCTGCTTCTGATCCGGCTTCCTGCTCACGCGCCTGGGAGGCGGCAGGTGGGGACTGCAGTCCTGAGTCCTTGCCGCCTGCGTGGGAGACCCAGACGGACTTCTTGGCTCCTGACTTCAGCAGGTCCAGCCCCTGCCATTGTAAGAATCTTGGGGGGGAGGGGACAACAGATGGCTCAGACTCTCTCTCTCTCTCTCCCCCTTTCGTTACATCTTTCAAATAAATAAATACATAAATCTTTTAAAGACATTGGGTTAATATAATCAATGAATATGCATGAAAAAATATACATATATACAACATACGACAGAACAAATTGGGGGCGTTGTGACAACCACAGCCTCTGTTTTGGTCACTGGCCGTGGGTTGTGGCTGCCGCCCACAGTGAGCTCCCTCCACCACTAATTCTGTGCTCCTTCGCCTTCAGCAAGCACCCAGGCTGTGGCTCCCCACCTGAGTGGCCTGCATCCTTTGCCGCCCTGCTTGGCTTGGGTTGTAGTCAGGGCCTGCTGAGGCTGAGAGACGGTCTCAAGGTTCTCTCGTATCCCAGACCTGCTCTCCCTGACGGCCTTCCCCGGGTAGCCAGGGCCAGTCTCCGAGCCAGCACTGGGAGTCCTGTGCCTCCTTTGCCTGTTGACTTAGAGGTCAGAGGAAGTGCCTGGGTGGCATCCTCACTTCCGGGGAGTGACATCATCGCTGTGGCTCCTGGCGGGGGCATCACGCCCGCCCGGAATGAAGGCCAGCAGAGCATAAACTCACAGGAATGGAAGCACGAGTTGTGCCCACATCACGTGGGAGGTGGTGAGTGGTGCACCCCCACTTCCACACCCGGACCCCTGGATCCATGAGCCCTGGCGGAGGGAGAAGCAGGACCCTGCTGAGCCCTGGTCCCACGCTGCATGGGTTGTGACTGAGTCTTCAAAAGGTGCAGTCAGGGGACTTCTGCAAAGTGGTGAGGCTGCACGGTCAGCGAAGGCAATCTCAACAAATGCGCTAGGGAAAGTGGACGTCCGTGTGCACAGATTGCAATGGACCCATCTGTGTTTTTCTGGAAGAAGATGCGGGGGAAGTGCTTCAGAACTCTGGTCTTGGCAATGGTTCCATGGGTATGTGACAATCACAGCCTACAGTCACAGCCTACAGCCACAGCCTACAGCCACGGCCTACAGTCACAGCCTACAGCCACTGCCTACAGTCACAGCCTACAGTCACAGCCTACAGTCACAGCCTACAGCCACTGCCTACAGTCACAGCCTACAGCCACTGCCTACAGTCACAGCCTACAGTCACAGCCTACAGCCACAGACAAGTGGGACGGCGTCAAGCTCCAAGAACTCCTGCTCCACAAAGGGCACAGTTACCAGTGATTGGGCAACCACAGGATGAGAAGACACGTGTAGGTTGTCTGACGCTTTTTAAAAGAAGACTTATTTATTTTATTTGAAAGGCAGAGTTACAGAGAGAGAAAGAGAGACAGATGGAGAGAGAGAGATATTTCATCTGCTGGTTCACTCCCAAATGACCACAAGGCCAGGCCAGGCCAGGAGGTTCTTCTGGGTCTCCCACATGGCTGCAGGGGCCCAAATACTTGGGCCATCTTCCACTGCTTTCCCAGGCACATTAGCATGGAGCTGGATCAGAAGTGGAGCAGCCGGGACTCAAACCGGTGCCCTTATGGGATGCTGATGTCACAAGCAGTGGCTTACCATGCTCTGTGCAACAGCGGCCCTGGCTATCTGCCTTGTAAGTAAAGAACATCCAGAATATATAAGGCAAGGCTTGCAGTCCAACAGCAAAACAACAACATTGAAAAGAACAAATAATCCAATTAAAAATGGGCAGAGGACATGAACAGGCATCTGCCTGAAGATGGCCAACAGGGCACATTTGAACCACGCCGATTCTTCCCTAGGCAGCTCTTGTCCATTCTGCACTTCTGGGAAAACGGCTTTTCCATCCCTGACAGCTGCTGCCCCCGGGCCTTCACTCTTCTAGGAAAGCATCTGCACGAGGACCGCTTCTGCACTGTGGCCCCAACGCTGCAACGCACGCCGTGTCCCTGGGCCTGGGAGCAACCTCAGATGGTGCTGGCAGCTGACCCGGTCCCCACCCAGCTGACACGCAGACCTCGCCAGAGTCCAACCTCACATCTTCCCCCTGAAGATAAAGCACTCTTATAGATCTGGGGAAATGGGACGTGTGTCAACACCTGTTTGCATTTCAGACCAGCAGAGTGGAGAAACTCCACCGTTCGGGATTTCTATCCAGAAGGAAGCAGGCAGGAAGACGGAAACAAAGGAGGCTGTGCCGGAGGCCTGGAGACACGCGGCTACTCACGGCTCACAGCCCACAGCCCATGGCCCACGGCTCACAGCCCACAGCCCACGGCCCGCAGCCCACGGCCCATAGCCCATGGCCCACGGCCCATGGCTCACGGCACATAGCCCACGGCTCACAGCCCGCAGCCCACGGCCCATAGCCCATGGCCCATGGCCCATGGCCCACAGCTCACAACCCACAGCTCACAGCCCACAGCCCACGGCTCACAGCTCACAGCCCACTGCCCATAGCTCACAGCCCACAGCCCACGACCCACAGCCCAGGGCCCACAGCCAACAGCCCATAGCCCACAGCCCACGGCTCACAGCCCACTGCCCACAGCTCACAGCCCACAGCCCATGACCCACATCCCACGGCCCACAGCTCACAGCCCACAGCCAACAGCCCACGGCCCACAGCCCACAGCCCACAGCTCACAGCCCACAGCCCACAGCTCACAGCCAACAGCCCACGACCCACAGCCCATGGCCCATAGCCAACAGCCCACAGCCCACAGCCCATGGCCCACAGCCCATGGCCCACAGCCCACAGCCCACAGCCCACAGCTCACAGCCCACAGCCCACGGCTCACAGCCAACAGCCCACGACCCACAGCCCATGGCCCACAGCCCATGGCCCACAGCCCACAGCCCATGGCCCACAGCCAATGGCCCACAGCCCACAGCCCACGGCCCACGGCCCACAGCCCACGACCCACAGCCCATGGCCCACAGCCAACGGCCCACAGCCCACAGCCCATGGCCCACGGCTGCGGACCCCACAGAGCAGAGGCTGCTCTCAGCAGGACCCTCTCCAGGGCTGTGAAAGCCTCGGTGTGGGCAGCCATCCCCTGGGAAGCACGCTTGCCATCTGCCCTCCTGGGAGTGCTGCTGGCTGCAGTGAGCTCACTCCCAGCCCTCCCCAGCCCTCCCTCCCCCTCTACCTGTTTCTGGTCCCTCCCCTCAAGGGAGTAAGACCTGCTTAAGACCCGCCCTTGCTCTTCTGCTTTCCTGGAGCGGGGCTTCTCAGCCCCAGCCCACTGGGGGCTGTAGGATAGCTGCCCGCACCCCTGGCTCCCACCCACGCCAGGCCAGGCGCTCCGTCCCTTCTCCATCCTCACGCCAATGACAGTGTGTCTCCCGCCGTGGCCACACTCCCCAGTCCTGCAGTGCCGTGTGAGGGAGAGTGCACCGGGACTCAGCTGGGTCAGACAGCAGGTTCCTAAGTGTTCACATGGAGGACACAACCAAGTCCGCAGGGAGCTGGGGAAAGGTCTGGCCTAGGGCAGGGCCCTCCGGAGTGTTCTGGGTCTGCCTCTTCCTCCCAGGCATGTGCGGCCCATGGGGTGCCCGGGTTGGCAATGTGGTCATCGTGGGCCTCCCGGGGTGCTCCTCCGGCTGAGAAGGAATTGGGCGAGGTGGTCCCAGAGTGTGGTGTTGCAGAGGCAAAGCCAGAGCCCCAGCTGGGGTGGAAGCCACGGGGGTGGGCTGAGGGCTGCGCACAGGGACACCCTCCAGGGGAGAGCCCAGAGCCGGGCTGTGCAGAGAGGCGCGGAGCGAGTGCAGCCCGAGGCTGGAGAGCTGTCTGGGAACCTCTGGGGAAGAAGCCGGCACAACGCCAAGGAAGGAGGTGGCGGGGCAGAGGGGCCACCAGGCACCGTGGCCGGCCCAGCTCTCAGAAGTGCCCCGGCCAGGGATGCGCTGCCTTCAGTCTTGTGTTTGCGAGTGCGGGAGCGGGGTGGGACTTGAGAGAAATGGCAAACGCTGATTTTCCCGGGTCGGCGGGAAGGCAGCCTCTCCTAGGGGAGGCGGGCAGTTTGTCTGTCCCTGAGGGGACACGCAGTGGGCGGTTCGGCCCCGTGGCTCAGGTGAGGCTCCCAGCCAGGTCTCCCAGGCCGCAGCCCTGTCTGGTTTCTGTCTCAGGCTCAGCTCCCTACTCCAGAGCAAACGGTGCGGAAAACCCAGTCCCGGGCGTCCTCTCCAGCTACGCAGACCTGGAAGAACAAAACAGTTCCGAGCAGAGTCTGCGCTGTTTCTGTGTTGTCTTTCTCCTGTAACCACCGCAATCACACACGCCGACTGATGCAGAGCCTGCTCCACAGCAGGGCTGGGCGTGCCGTGGGGTATCTGAACGACTCCTTCCAAACGTAAGCAAACGCAGCCATGGTGGGACAGGCGGAGCCAGGAGACCGCCCGTGAACGCGGCCACCACGGTACTCCCAGTGCCACACGCATCTCTGTGAGGTGGGAGGGGCTCAGCTGACCCCCCGCTGCCCCACAAGCTCAGAGCGAGGCACAGTGGGAGTACCTCCAACCCTTGTGTGCTGTGGACGTGTGTGTGTGTGTGCAACCCTGGCTCTGCGAACAGTCACCCCCGACACACAGCCTGTCTCCCAACCCCACCCCATGGAAGTAAGACCCTCACTCTCACGCGTGCTCAGTGCCCACATCACACGGGCATCCTGTCCTCCTTGGGACACAAGAAGGACACGCCCAGGTCACCGTCTCAGAAGACATCCCCAACTGTTCCCCCTCACACCTCCCCCTCTCCTTGTTCTCCATCTGTCCCTCTCCCTCCCTCCCTCCCCCCACTCTCTCCCTCCCTCGCCCTCACTCTCTCCCTCTCCCCCCCCACTCTCTCCCTCTCCCCCCCCGGCCCTCTCATGCTCTCTCTCATCTCCCCGCTGCATCTCTGTCCCCCCTTGTCCTGGGCTGTGAGGCTCACAGCTGTCACTGCCCGCAGGTGCACCTGTGCACAGGGACACACGGTCTCTGGCACTCGCGCTGTAGGCCCCTACCCCGAGCCGCCCATCCTCACACACAGCCCTGTGTGGTCTCTCGCTCCTGGCCTTGTGCGCACACGTGCTCACACCGTAGCCCTCATGTGTGCACCCACCGTGAACACACTCCAGCTCAGAGCCCCTTCCCCCACAAAGCTCCCTGAAAACCCTCCCACACGTGCCTATCCCATGCACAGGCATCATCTGAAACGCCCGCCCCTCCCACGGCCACACAGCATCCTTCACACGCACACACACACACATGCTTGCACACACATGCCCTAACCTGCTCACAGATTCCACGATGCTTAGTAAGCCAGGATTTTTTAAAAATCCTAAGTTGAGAATATACACATCCGCTTTTCACTTCTGGAAAGATGAGGTAGGCGTGCTTTTTCCCATCTCCATCACTAATTCCAATGAAAATCCTCGGAGATTTAAGCCAACCTAAGTAAACCATGGAACGCGGTGAGAAGGCAATGGACTGGCCAGGGGGCTCGGGTCCCGAGAAGCCACACAGAAGGGAGTTCCTTGGGGTTCTTTCCTTCAGTGCTTGTGTCTCAGACTTGGAGCTGCGGAAGTGGGAGACCTGGACACACGGCACAGATCACCCAAGCCAGCAAGAGCCCCTGCTCGCTAACAAAGGCCAGGCGAGGGGCAGCGCAGCCAGGAAGAAGCCGCTAGACGGTAACAGTCCTTGCTGAGAAAAATGAGCGATTCGCCTGATGAAGGCACACACCACACTCCTGCGGCAAAGACCAGGGTTTGAAAAGATGTGGGGTGCCGGTTTGAGTCCCGGCTGCTCCACTTCCGATCCAGCTCTCTACTGTGGCCTGGGAAGGCAGTGGAATATGGCCCAAGTGCTTGGGCCCCTTCGCCCGCGTGGGAGACCTGGAAAAGATGTCAGTGGGCCCTGGATCACAGCCACAGGCCACGCACTGACTGCCCCATTTTCACCCCACCGTAGGCCCACGCTCTGCCCCGGCCCCGTTTGCCTTTGCCAGGTCAGCCTTAGCTGGACTCACGCAGGAGGTGGCCCTGCGGCCTGGCCTCCCACGTAGGGCCCGCCATGCCGCTCCTGGCCTGGCACTTGTTCCCTTCCAGTCTGAGTGAGGTAAGAGTCCAGCTGCACCACTCGAGATGCACTCACTCACCGTGAGGACCGCTTGTTGCTTCCAAGCCTTGGCAGGCAGATGAAGCCGCCATGGGACACCCGTGTGCAGGCTTTGTGTGGGTATGGTTTTCTACTCTTCGGGTAAATAGGAAGGAGCAGCTTGCCAGATCCTACAGTGTGAGTGTTTTGTAAGAAACCACATGGTGCTGAGGCCGGCACAGTGGCATAGTGGGTAAAGCTGCCACCTGCAGTGCCAGCATCCCACATGGGTACCAGTCGAGTCCCAGCTGCTCCACTTCTGATCCAGCTCTCTGCTATGGCCTGAGATAGCAGTGGAGGATGGCCCAAGTCCTTGGGCCCCTGCACCCGCATGGGAGACCCAGAGGAAGCTCCTGGCTCCTGGCTTCGGATCGGCTCAGCTCCGGCTGTTGCAGCCATCTGGGGAGTGAAGCAGCAGATGGAAGACCTCTCTCTCTCTCTCTCTCTCTCTCTCTCTCTCTCTCTCTCTCTGCCTCTCCTTTTCTCTCTGTGTAACTCTGCCTTTCAAAATAAATAAATAAATCTTAAAAAAAAAAGAAAAGAAACTACATGGTGCCCTCCAGAATGGCTGCACCCTTTCGTTTAAAGATTTGGGAGAGACAGAGAGGTGTCTTCCATCCGCGGATTCACTCCCCAAATGGTCACAATGGCTGGATGCCAGGAGCCAGGAGCTTCTTCCAGGTCTCCCACATGCGTGCAGGGACCCAAGGACTTGGGCCCTCTTCCACTGCTTTCCCAGGCCAGAGCAGAGAGCTGGATAGGAAGTGGAGCAGCCGGGACTAGAACCAGTGCCCATATGGGATGCCAGCACTGCAGGCGGCGGCTTTACCTGCTACAGCACAACACCGGCCCCTCCCTTTTTTATTCTCCCCAGTGATGACTGTGGAGCCACACATTCGCCAGCATTTGGTGTTTCCGGCTTTTTTGGGTTCTCTTCATTCGGCAGATCGGTTTCTGATTGTGGTTTTGAGTCGCCTTGCCTGGTGCCGCATGGCATGAGCGTGCCGCGAGCTGTGCAGTTGCTACACTCCCTTTGCTGAGCCATCGTTCAGAGGAATATTTGTCACCTCCGTTGGTTGCTTCCCGACTGTTGAGTTTTAAGAACTCTGTATTTTGGGCGCAAGTCCTCCCTCGGTACACTTTGCGCACGTTTCCCCGCGGTCAGAGTTCGTTCTCGCGTCCTTTCGCCCCAGCTACAGCAGACGTAACTTTTGCCAGCGTCTCCTCTCCCTTCTCCTGCTCCTCGTGGCTCTCAGAAACCATCCATTCTAACCAAGGACAACGCGTGCGTTTTGTCTTTGATGAGTCTTTTTTTTTAAAGGAGGCTCCTTTTCTTTTCTTTTCTTTTATTTATTTGAAAGACAGAGTTACAGAGAGAGGTAGAGACAGAGAGTCTTCCATCCTCTGGTTCACTCCCCAGATGGCCACAACAGCAGGAGCTGTGCCAATCCGAAGCCAGAAGCCAGGAGCTTCTTCCGGTTCTCCCACGTGGGTGCAGGGGCCCAAGCACTTGAGCCATCTACTACTTTCCTAGGCCATAGCAGAGAGCTGGATCAGAAGAGGAGGAGCCGGGACTAGAACCGGTGCCCATATGGGATGCCGGCGCTTCAGGCCAGAGCTTTAACCCGCTGCATCACTGTGCCAGCCCCTTTGATGAGTCTTACCTTCTGCATGGTTTCCAGGACACCTGGGGTTTTCTTCTATGCTGTCTTACAGAAGTTTTATAGCGTTACAGTAGGTCTGCAGATCTTTTAGTGTAAGTGGAGGGGGTGAGATCACATCTAGGTTTGTTTTCTGCCCCCAGGTGTCCAGGTGTTGCCACACATCGGCTGCAAAGACCACCTTTTCTGCATGCTGCTGCCTCTGCTCCGACGTCAAAGACCGGGCGACAGAGGGGCCTGTTTCTGGGCCCTCCATCTCGTCCACCACCTGTTGTCTCCCCCTTCCCATGCCACGCTGTCTTTGTATTGCAGTGTTACAGGACGTCCCCAGCCAGGCGGGGTCAGCCCCCACCCAGCTTCTCCGGTGCTCTGCTAGAGATTCGGAGTTCGGTTTCACAGCGATTACGACTTGGGAGAAGGCGCTGAGGCTCTGAAATGATCTTCTTCTTTTTTTTTTTTTAATTTATTTGACAGATAAAGCTAGACAGTGAGAGAGAGAAAGAAAGGTCTTGCTTCCATTGGTTCTCTCCCCAAATGGCCACTTAGGCCGGCGCTGCACCAATCTGAAGCCAGGAGCCAGGTGCTTCTCCTGGTCTCCCATGGGGTGCAGGGCCCAAGGACCTGGGCCATCCTCCACTGCCTTCCCGGGCCATAGCAGAGACCTGGCCTGGAAGAGGAGCAACGGGGACTAGAACCTGGAGCGCATATGGGATGCCGGCGCTGCAGGCGGAGGATTAACCAAGTGAGCCACTGTGCTGGCCCCCAAGAAACGATCTTCTTACGGGCTTGTGCTTACTTTCCCTCGGACGTGAGTCAGGCAGAGGTTGAATCTGTGGGAACGGCGGTATTGAACTTGCTCCGGCTTGTGCACCACGCGCACTTTTCACTTTTCCCAGCCGTCCGTCGTTTTGCCTTCTGGGTGCCTGCACAGACGTCGTGGCAGACGCCCTCTTGACCCGAGGGGTAGAAAGACAGAATGTTCTCAATGCTCAGCAGGCCAGAGGCTTCTACGACGTTTCCTAACTCTCATCCACTCTGCACTGCTGTTTCTGCATATTTGTGCCCCGTACTATCGCAGAGGAATGCCTGCAAACAAGAGAACAGACCACCCCAAGTGCTGAGCTTCTAAAAAAACCCCAAGAACTGAGAGACGACATGTACCAAACTAAAGAACACGTGAGTCAGAGAAGCGGACAATGAGCTTTCTTGGGACTGCCAGCAGCTCACAGTTCTGCACATTTCAATCATAAAACCCAAGCCACTTCAGACACAGCCATGAGCCAGGGCTGGGTCCATCTCCAGGCACAGAGACAGGCAAACATAGCCCAAACTTGTGAACAGACAGAACACTCAATGACAATGCTCCAGGCTCCTGTGTTGCCAGCTAGAAACCAGAGCGAAAGCGAACTGAAAACTATCCTCTTAGGTCACCAGACTTTGTGTTTATGTCATTTGTCCTTGAGGTTGACCTTGGGAGCCCAAGATGAATTAGGTGCAACCACGACCCTCAAGACGCTGCCTTCCAGGGGGACTGGGGTGCACAAATGAACCACGGTAAGTAGGAGCCACCACGGGGGCACAGACGAGGGATGGGGAAAATGAGTGTGAGGATCTGTAGAAACGCCCGTGCCACCACGCCTGGCCTTCTGCCGTCTCTCGCCCATGGGTGTGGAGGGCTTGGGTCTGGAGGTAAAAGAAGGGCGCTCGGTAGGGATCATTGCCCCGAGACGGCCGGATTTGGAATTCACCGTGGCCCCCTGCATGTGGCCCCTCCCAGAGACCTGGCCCAGTCCCTGTGCAAGTGGCCCCTCTCAGAGACCTGGCCCAGTCCCTGTGCAAGTGGCCCCTCCCAGAGACCTGGCCCAGTCCCTGTGCAAGTGGCCCCTCCCAGGGACCTGGCCCAGTCCCTGTGCAAGTGGCCCCTCCCAGGGACCTGGCCCAGTCCCTGTGCAAGTGGCCCCTCCCAGGGACCTGGCCCAGTCCCTGTGCAGGTGGCCCCTCCCAGGGACCTGGCCCAGTCCCTGTGCAAGTGGCCCCTCCCAGGGACCTGGCCCAGTCTTGTCTTCCTCTCGGCCTGGAGACAGACTCAGGACAGACCTGCCAGTCTCTCCTTTCGACAATCCAGGCACCGGTCTTGTCCCAAACTCCACCCACAGCACAGAGCCTCCCTGTCTCGGAGCCGTCTCACGTGACTCTGGGTGCAGAATGCACACCGTGACATCGGCGATCCTCAGCCGTCGGCGCACCGCCACCATGACCCAGGCTGCTCTGTGGGCCAGCATTTCCGTCACTGTGTCTGTCTCTTCGAGTGGCCCCTCGTCTGTGTGCCCTAGCGTCCACCGAAACTGTGGTCATCAGTCACCAGCAGGCGAATGGGGAGGCAGCAGGTGCAGCCCGAGAACACCAAGTGCTCCAACTCCATGAGCGAAGGCGCCAGCTGTGTGCTCAGACCAAGACAATGGCTCATTTTATACAACTTTCCCCATCAAATCAGTTCAGGCTACCATTCGCTTCCATTTGAAACGATAACAAAATTTGGTGAGGGAAAGGATACAAGGTTAGGCTACTGCAGCCGGCAGAACCCTGCCCGTCATCCCCAAGGGGCCCAGGACCCTGGATCTGCCAGCAGGAGGGACCTGAGGGTTAGCGTGGCTGTGCAATCCCCTCCAAGGAGCCAGCAGCAGCGGGAAACTTGGCCAGCTGTGCTCCGAGCAGCCGGGCCTTCAGACGGAGGGCCCAGGAGGGCCGCTGCTGGCCTCCCAGGTGGAGGGAGGACCACACAGGGAGGCTCGGGGCTGGGCCTCAGAGGCTGGCGATGGCAAGGGTACAGATCCTCCCTGGAGCTTCTGGAAGGCAGTGCAGCCCCGTGACCCTGATGAACTCGGTGGGACGGACGCACGTCAGACATCCCGCCCGCGGCTCGGAGAAACACCCAGGTGCCTTCGTTCCGAGCCGCCGAGTCTGTGACTCACGAGGAGGAAGCAGGGAGTCCTCCGGGGCTGGTCCTCTCCACCACGGGTGCAAGCAGCAGGCACAGCAAGCGTGGGTCCCCCACGTGCACTGGGGAGCCCCCTCCGGACCGCGGGGTTGACCTGCCCTCGGCTGGAACGAGTTTCTCCTTATTTCTGGGTTCCCCCACTCATCCTGCAAAATGTGGAGTCGGCATAACCCAGGCAGCCTGATGAGGTCACTGGGATTGCAGGGCTCTTGGGGAAAGCTGTGGGGGGGTCTGAATAACAGGAAGCTGCCCTCCCCAGGGGGCTGTGCTGCTGAGCCACCCCCGGTGGGGGGGGGGGGCAGGAAGCCCACGGGAGCCAAGGGCACAGGAAGCAGCCTGGCCGGGGCTCCATCCGGAGCCTCAGGGAGCAGAAGACAGACAGCGGCTAGGTTTGCTCAATCTCAGCCCTGGGGGGCACAGGGCCCAGGACAGAGGGTGGGGCCGGGGGGGAGGACCTGTGACTGACACTTAAGTCATCCTTAGATGATGATAATAGCGCCCAGGGCTGAAGCCGTGGAAGTCAAGAGCAGACAGTTCCTAAATGACCAAAAAACCAACCTACTGTGGAGACCTGTGAGGCTGCGGCCAGGGTACAGCTGGAACACCGTCATTAAATGTTTTCCAGAAATCTCTTTTGAGAGATGGATTACTACTTCATCTGTGGCTATACCAAGCCAGCCTCAGCATCCTTCTTGACCCTCACCACCCAACACCACCGCACGGAAGGCCTCGGGTCCCGGGTCGTCCTGGGCACCCCTGCGGCGTCACTGTGATAAGGGGAGAACTGCTAACCCAAAGGAGGCCAGCCTTTGCCTAAAGATTGGTATTCAGTTGTCTCTACAAGGATTTTATTTATTTATTGAAAGGCAGAGTTACTGACAGGGGAGAGAGAGAATCTTCCATCCACTGATTCACTACTCAAATGCTGCAACAGGGCTGGGGCAGGCGGAAGCCTGGAGCCAGGAGCTTCTTCCAGGTCTCCCAGGAGGGTGCAGACACCCAAGCACTCGGGCCATCTTCCACTGCTTTCCCAGGCATGTTAAAAGGGAGCTAGGCTGCAAGTGGAGCAGCAGGACACAAGCCAGCACCCACATGGGATGCTGGCATCGCAAGTGGCCGCTTTACCCAGTATGCCACGACACGGTTTTGCAAATTGTCTGTGAAACTTTTGAAAACACAGTAGATAGGAGGCTTGTTTCAAGACCACCATGGAGAAAGCTCCTTTCTGACGAATGCGTGGGTGTGATGTACGCACACAGTGGGACACAACAGACTACGCCAGGCTTGGACAGACAGATGGTGCATTGAGTCTCCTCCCTGTGGGAGGTGGAAGAGTGGAACTCAAGGTGGGCTCTCAGGGCAGTGGTTAAGCATCCACTTGGAATGCCAGCACACCGTGGTAGAGTCCTGGTTTGTGTGCTAGCTCCTCCACTTCCAATCCAGCTTCCCGCCCACGCACCCCCTGGGAGGCAGCAGGCGATGGCTCACCTACGCCAGTGCCTGGGACTCACCTGGGACACCCAGAGCTCTGGACTCCCTACTTTGACCTGGCCCTGGCTTGGCTGTTGCAGGCACTTGGGTGAGGGAACCAGTGGCTGTAACACCTCCCTGTCTGCCTCTCTGTCTTTCTAATAAAATGAAAATAAACAAATGAATGAATAAACATTTGAAAGGTGAGACTCAGGGAAGTAGAGAGTAAATGGTGCTTCCACGCCAGGGGTCTGGGGCAGGTGCCGTCCCAGGCACAGGATTTCGGGTGGATCAGGAGCTCTGTCATTCAGGGAGGGATTGGAGCTAATAACCCCCTGTATTCCTGAACACCACTAAGAGAGATGTTAAATGGTTCTCACCACAAAGCGCTAAGTGTGTGTGGCTATGTGATGCTAATTATTTCAATCTAGCCATTCCACAGCGTATCTTATTTCAAAACATTATGTTGTGTATCATAACTATAGACGTCATTCATCAATTTAAAACCTAAAAATGAACTGAAGAGGACGACAGAGGGGCAGGCCTGTGGTGCAGCCAGTAAAGCTGCCGCCTGCACCGTGGGCACTGGTTTGTGTGCCGACCGCTCCTCTCCCCATCCAGCTCCCTGCAATGCACCTGGGAAAGCAGCGGATGGCCAAAGTGTTTGGGCCACTGCACCCACGTGGCAGATCTGGAAGAAGCTCCTGGCTCCTGTCTCCTGGCCCAACCCTGGCCATTGTGGTCATTTGGGGAGTGAACCAGCAGATGGAAGCTCACTCCCTCTCCTCTCTGTCGCCATCTCTCTCTCTGTAACTGTGCCTTTCAAGTAAATAAATAAATAAAATATTTTTCAAAAAGTGAAAATTAGAGTTCCTTTTCTGTATGAACATAATTCATTTTGTAACAGCTTGATATTTTTTCTCCACAATTATGCTCTTTGTAACAGCTTAACCCACTGTCAAACTTTTAAAATTCCTACCACTTGTGCGTAATACATGCATTGAAATATTTCTTTTAGCCAAAACAAAGCACATTTGTACCGTGCACTGTACACTCAAGGGAGCAGAATGTTCTCTGGCTGAAGCTGACAAAGTTGTGATGCACACTGGACGTCGGCTCCTGGGACATCCTCGGACAGGTCGGCAACAGACGGAGCGTTCCTGCTCCAGGCGAGGCCACCTCGGCACCACCTCCGGCTGCTGGCGTCGAGGGGTTGCAGAGTCTGTTCAGCTCCCTGCATTTGCACAGAATTAATAAGGCGATCTTGGGGCCGGCGCTGTGGAGCAGCCAAGTTAAAGCCCCGGCCTGAAGCACCGGCATCCCATATGGGCGCTGACCCCACTGCTCCACTTCTGGTCCAGCTCTCTGCTGTGGCCTGGGAAAGCAGTGGAAGATGGTCCAAGTGGTTGGGCCCCTGCACTCATGTGGGAGACCCGGAAAAAGCTCCTGGCTCCTGGATCCTGGCTTTGGATTGGCACAGCTCCAGCTGTTGCGGCCAATTGGGGAGTGAACCATCGGATGGAAGATCTCTCTCTGCCTCTCTCTCTGTGTGTGTGTGTGTGTGTGTCTCCTCTCTCTGTGTAACTCTGACTTTCAAATAAATAAATAAATCTTTTTAAAAAAATAAGGTGATCTTTCCAGTAACTTACAGGGGTTTTTAAATCGTGCCTGTAAAAAGTTATGCTTTGAGGCCGGCGCCGTGGCTCAACAGGCTAATCCTCTGCCTTGCGGCGCCGGCACACCGGGTTCTAGTCCCGGTCGGGGTGCCGGTTCTGTCCCGGCTGCCCCTCTTCCAGGCCAGCTCTCTGCTGTGGCCCGGGAGTGCAGAGGAGGATGGCCCAAGTGCTTGGGCCCTGCACCCCATGGGAGACCAGGATAGGCACCTGGCTCCTGCCATCGGATCAGCGCGGTGCGCCGGCCGCAGCGCGCCAGCCGCGGCGGCCATTGGAGGGTGAACCAACGGCAAAAGGAAGACCTTTCTCTCTGTCTCTCTCTCTCTCTCACTGTCCACTCTGCCTGTCAAAAAAAAAAAAGTTATGCTTTGAAATGTTAAGGATACGACCTTCAGATTACCTGGATCCAATTCCTGCTCTGACTCCTGGGTAGTCAGATCCCGGGAGGCCGTGGGGATGGAGCCAGGGCTCGGGGAGGCCTGCACTGAGTTTCCACCCAGAGCTTTGGCCCCGGCCCCGGCCTGGCCTCTGCAGGCTCCTGGGAGAGAACCAGCAGATACAATTTCCCTCTCTCTCTCTCTCTCTCTCTCTCTCTCTCTCTCTCCCTCCCTCCCTACATCTCTCTCAAGTAAACGTTTTTAAAGTTTTAAATAATAAAGTAAAAATACCACTTTTACAATTCACCTTTGAGCATTTACTGCTTAACCATTCAGTGTAAAAACAGACAAGGGCTGGGCACTCGGCACAGCAGCTGGACCCGCTGTCTGGGACACACACAGCCCGCACTGGAGCCTTGTTCAACGCTCAGCGCCTCGGCTTCCAGGGTGGCTTCCCGCGAACGTGTGCCCTGGGCAGCAGCAGGCGGTGGCTCCAGCAGCTGGTCCCGGCCACCCACGTGGGAGGCTCGCTGGAGTTCCAGGCTTCTGACTTCGGCCTGGCCCAGCCCTGGCTGCTGCAGGCATTTGAAGAGTGAACCAGTGGATGTAAAATCTCTCTTGCTGTCTGTCTCTGTACGTATCTCTGTGCTTTTCAAATAAAATGAAATGAAATAAACTAATTTTTAAATGGAGTGAAATGCATAACAGAACAATTATAAGTAAGTGTTTATATCAAATACAACAGATAGAATACTCGGGGTTACAAAGTTGAAACTGAAATGTGTAACGTTTGAATGTGTCCTTAGACGACCTGGGAGAAGATACCAAGTCAGCAAACAACCTTAAACTATTTGGAAATGCTTAGTCTCACTAACAACACTGTATCTCAAATCGGTAAGTAAGTGTTAATTTTGTTCCATTTTGTATGCACTAGTTACAACAACAGATCATTCCTGATGCTACTTAAACCCTAGCAAGAAGTGATGACGTTAACACATCCTTGGGTTCCTGGTGGGTGGCCAGTGCGCTCCTCCTGTCTTCGGACACAACAGTGAAAATGGAAATCTCCCCTCGGACACCGTGTAAGGATGGGCATCACGGAGCAACAGGTTAATCTGCCACTACGACTCCGGCATCCCATCTCAGAGTCCCGGCTGCTCCACTTCTTTTTTAAGATTCTATTTATTTATTTGGGAGGCAGAGTTACAGACAGAGGAGGGATAGACAGAGAGAGGTCTTCCATCTGCTGGCTCACTCCCCAAATGGCCACAATGGCCACAGCTGAGCCAATCTGAAGCCAGGAGCCAGCAGCTTCTTCCAGGTCTCCAACGTGGGTCCAGGGGCCCAAGCACTTGGGCCATCTCCCGCTCCTTTCCCAGGCAATAAAGAGAGAGCTGGAAGAAGAGCAGCCGGGACTCGAACCAGCGCCCATATGGGATGCTGGTGCCACAGACAGAGGCTTAACCTACCACGCCATAGCGCTGGCCCCACGGCTGCTCCACTTCTGATCCTGCTTATGTTAAATGCACCCGGGAAGCCAGTAGATGACGGCCCAAGTACTCAGGTCCTTGCCACCCACGTGGGAGACCAGGATGGAGTTCCTGACTCCTGGCTTTGGTCTCATCCAGACCTGGCTGTTGGAGCCACTTGGGGCATGAACCAGTGGATGGAAGATTCTCTCTCTCTCTCTCTCTCTCTCTCTCTCATTCTGTCTTTCAAATAACTAAGTAAATCTCTGAAAAAATTCCTTTCTACATATTCAGACCTCTGGCTCTGTACTCCCGCGCCTACAGACTTTCATGAGTTGTGTCTGCCAAAATGTTAAACAGCTCTGGAACTTGGTTTTCCTCTCCATGACATGAGGAGGAGAATATAAACATAGACGCAGTTGTTAGTAAAGCAAGGATGGTGTTTCACTCTGCCCCCGAGTCTCTATAACGACTGTCGTGCACAGCGTTTGCCAACAAACCCCAGAGTAGGCAGTGGACTGGAAGGCGTCCGTGGGGTACGAGCTCTCCAGGGTGGCCTGTGTCCACCCCAGGTGAGATCCTGTGGGGCAGAGAGGCCGCAGCACGGCCGGCAGCTTTTCATCGAGGAAGGACCATGTCCATGGGAGCCTGCCTGAATTTTTGGGTCAAGTCATTTAATTAGTGCTTGCTTTCCCCAAACTGCTGTGCGGAAATCCACAAAGTTCACCACGCGAGCCGGGAAATCGATTCAAACACAGCTTGTGCTGGCCGGCGCCAATCAAGGCTCCAGCGCAGTCAGAGGGTTTGACGCCGTGCAGAGCTGGTGCCGCGGGGTCTGGGAAGAGACGGCCTCGTTGTCTTAGTTGGATCAAGGACACCACCCTACCTTTACTTCAAGTGCTCCTGTATGTTGTAGATAGTAGGATAAGTCTAGAACTAACCATCGGCCTCATTGGCGGGCTTCTAATGGGAAATAGCAAGCCCCAAAGGTCTTCACCCAGGACAAACTTGAAAATTCAATTTCTGACTTAAAACCACGCATGCGCTGTTGGTGCATCAAAATGATCCCCCTGCTCTCTCTGCGCTTAAAGCTCTGGATTCGCCTCTCGAGAAGGGATTTTCCTGCCGCGGGTCTTGTGTTGTTGGTTACGACGGCTTGTTCAAAAACAACAAATGCTGCCGAGGATGTGGGGAACAGGCACCCTAAGCCACTGTTGGTGGGGATGTAAGCTGGTGCAGCCACTGTGGAAGACCGGATGGAGATACCGCGGAAGTCTGAAGATAGACCGACCACATGACCCAGCCACCCCACCCCTGGGAATTTACCCAAATGAGATGAGATCAGCACATGACAGAGTGATCTGTACCCCTTGGTTACTGGAGCACAATTCAAAATAACTAAGATGTAGAATCAACCCAGATGCCCATCAACTGACGACTGGATAAAGAGAATGTGGTCTATGCGTGATAGAAGACTACTCAGCCATAGCAAAGAATGAAATCTTGTCTTTTGCAACAAAACAGATGTACCTGGAAACCATCACACTTAATGAAATAAGCCAGCCTCAAAAAGACAAATATCATATGTTTTCTCTGATATGTGGCAGTTAATGCAGGATACACAAAACGTATAGGAATGAAATGGACATCTTGCAATGTGGTTGTTGTTTGGAGCCCTGCGTGCACTCCCGTGGAACTGTGGGCTTCCTCCTTCTCACTTGGTGAATGTTATAGCAGTGGTGAACTAAGCCTGCGATTAGAGTGGACTGACAGTATGTCTGCAAAACTCAGACAAAGAAAGGAGGAGGGAGGGGCACTGAGGGAGGGAGGGGGAGGGAGGGAAGTATGGTTGTCTTCTAAATGTACCTATGAGTACATGAAATCTGTTCTCTTTATATTAGAAAAAAAAGAAAACGAATTATGCAGGCCCTGCCCCCTCGGCAGTAAAACGCAGAAGCACCCGTGGGCAGCGGTAGCAGCAGGTTGGTCAGGGACATTCCCGGTGGCCGTCCACTAGGTTCCATGTGACCTCTAGCTCCTAGAATCGGCTCTGGACCAGGTAGACATGCACTTGAGGACTGGGACGTTCTGGGGCAGGTGCTGTGGGGCAGAGCTCAGGCCTCACCTGTGACACCGGCATCCCACACTGGAGCACAGATTTGAGTCCTGGCTGCTGGGTTCTGAGCCAGCTCCCTGGTGATGCACCTGGGAAAGCAGAGGAAATCGGCTCAAGGCTGGGGCCTCTGTCCCTCACCCGAGAGACCCAGAGGAAGTTCTTAGCTCCTGGCTTCAGCCTGGCCCAGTCCCAAACAGCGGGGCCATTTGGGGAGTGAAGCAGCAGATAGAAGATCTCGCTTTCTCACTCTCTGTCACTCTGCCTTTCAAATCAACTAATTATCTTTAATAAAAGGAAAGAACTATGTGGCTGAAGGAACAAAAGGAACACAATATCTGTACTAGTTAGCTTTTTGACACTGCTCTGAAATACCTGGGGTCACTCTGATTAGCTCAAGTGTTGGAGGTTCAAGTCCATGAACTGGAGCCTCCATTAGGCTGGCGTCTGGTGAGGCCAGGGGATGGCAGTGGTGGAGTATGGGCAATGCAGGCACCAGGGGCAGTGGCCAGGCCCTGCCCATGCCTGTATAGCAAGCTTTTTAGGAGGACAGCTTCTTCCACCCTCACCGGCCTGAGGGCTTGTCTCTAGAGCCACCGCCTAAAGGTTTCATTATCTCTCAGCGACACCACTCTGAGGATCGAGCTTCTAAAATGTGGTCCTTCAGGGCACATTCAACACCCACATTAATATCCAAAAAACAGCTGTGGGCGGTGGTAGGTGCCTGATCTGCCTCCTTGTTAAGTGTGTGAGCCAACTCAGTCACCTTACATGACAGGGCCTGGAGAGGGCATCAAACTGTACTTCCAGGAAATTCAGCTCCACATGTGACAGTGTGACTGTGAGAGAGGTGTGACTGTGTGTCCTGTGAGAGAGAGAGGTGTGACTGTGTGTCCTGTGAGAGAGAGAGGTGTGACTGTGTGTACCGTGAGAGAGGTGTGACTGTGTGTCCTGTGAGAGAGAGAGGTGTGACTGTGTGTCCTGTGAGAGAGAGAGGTGTGACTGTGTGTACTGTGAGAGAGGTATGACTGTGTGTACTGTGAGAGAGGTATGACTGTGTGAACCATGAGAGACAGAGGTGTGACTGTGTGTCCTGTGAGAGAGAGAAGTGTGACTGTGTGTCCTGTGAGAGAGAGAGGTGTGACTGTGTGTACCGTGAAAGAGAGAGGTGATTGTGTGTACCGTGAGAGAGGTGTGACTGTGTGTATTGTGAGAGAGAGAAGTGTGACTGTGTGTCCTGTGAGAGAGAGAGGTGTGACTGTGTATACTGTGAGAGAGAGAGGTGTGACTGTGTGTACTGTGAGAGAGGTGTGACTGTGTGTCCTGTGAGAGAGATAGGTGTGACTGTGTGTACCATGAGAGACAGAGGTGTGACTGTGTGTCCTGTGAGAGAGCTGTGACTGTGTGTCCTGTGAGAGACAGAGCTGTGACTGTGTGTACTGTGAGTTAGGGAGGTGTGACTGTGTGTCCTGTGAGAGAGCTGTGACTGTGTGTCCTGTGAGAGACAGAGCTGTGACTGTGTGTACCGTGAAAGAGAGAGGTGATTGTGTGTACCGTGAGAGAGGTGTGGCTGTGTGTATTGTGAGAGAGAGAAGTGTGACTGTGTGTCCTGTGAGAGAGAGAGGTGTGACTGTGTATACTGTGAGAGAGAGAGGTGTGACTGTGTGTCCTGTGAGAGAGAGAGGTGTGATTGTGTGTACTGTGAGAGAGGTATGACTGTGTGAACCATGAGAGACAGAGGTGTGACTGTGTGTCCTGTGAGAGAGAGAAGTGTGACTGTGTGTATTGTGAGAGAGAGAAGTGTGACTGTGTGTCCTGTGAGAGAGAGAGGTGTGACTGTGTGTACCGTGAAAGAGAGAGGTGATTGTGTGTATCATGAGAGAGGTGTGACTATGTGTATTGTGAGAGAGAGAAGTGTGACTGTGTGTCCTGTGAGAGAGAGAGGTGTGACTGTGTATACTGTGAGAGAGAGAGGTTTGACTGTGTGTACTGTGAGAGAGGTGTGACTGTGTGTCCTGTGAGAGACAGAGGTGTGACTGTGTGTACTGTGAGAGAGGTGTGACTGTGTGTCCTGTGAGAGAGAGAGGTGTGACTGTGTGTACTGTGAGAGAGGTATGACTGTGTGAACCATGAGAGACAGAGGTGTGACTGTGTGTCCTGTGAGAGAGAGAAGTGTGACTGTGTGTATTGTGAGAGAGAAGTGTGACTGTGTGTCCTGTGAGAGAGAGAGAGGTGTGACTGTGTGTACCGTGAAAGAGAGAGGTGATTGTGTGTACCGTGAGAGAGGTGTGACTGTGTGTATTGTGAGAGAGAGAAGTGTGACTGTGTGTCCTGTGAGAGAGAGAGGTGTGACTGTGTATACTGTGAGAGAGAGAGGTTTGACTGTGTGTACTGTGAGAGAGGTGTGACTGTGTGTCCTGTGAGAGACAGAGGTGTGACTGTGTGTACTGTGAGAGAGGTGTGACTGTGTGTCCTGTGAGAGAGAGAGGTGTGACTGTGTGTACCATGAGAGAGGTGTGACTGTGTGTCCTGTGAGAGAGAGAGGTGTGACTGTGTGTACCATGAGAGACAGAGGTGTGACTGTGTGTCCTGTGAGAGAGCTGTGACTGTGTGTCCTGTGAGAGACAGAGCTGTGACTGTGTGTACTGTGAGTTAGGGAGGTGTGACTGTGTGTCCTGTGAGAGAGCTGTGACTGTGTGTCCTGTGAGAGACAGAGCTGTGACTGTGTGTCCTGTGAGAGAGAGAAGTGATTGTGTGTACCGTGAGAGAGGTGTGACTGTGTGTATTGTGAGAGAGAGAAGTGTGACTGTGTGTCCTGTGAGAGAGAGAGGTGTGACTGTGTATACTGTGAGAGAGAGAGGTGTGACTGTGTGTACTGTGAGAGAGGTGTGACTGTGTGTCCTGTGAGAGACAGAGGTGTGACTGTGTGTACTGTGAGAGAGGTGTGACTGTGTGTCCTGTGAGAGACAGAGGTGTGACTGTGTGTACTGTGAGAGAGGTGTGACTGTGTGTCCTGTGAGAGAGAGAGGTGTGACTGTGTGTCCTGTGAGAGACAGAGCTGTGACTGTGTGTACCGTGAGTGAGGGACGTGGTATCCTGCACTTCTTTCTGACACTAAAGCCCAGACTGCTTCAGCTCAGGAACTTTTAACCAGGGACTGGGTTTTCCCGCTGCAGTTTCGGGGTCACTAGGACCATGTGTGCTGCCTGCTCTTTGCACTCACTCAGCCCAGTCATGACCACTGGAGAGCAGGGAGCCTGGTGCCAGGGTTACCCACCAGAAGGACAGTGGCGTGGAGTAGCTGATGCTACTGTGCCTGTCCCTGTCCACTGTTTGGTTCTGGAATGCTTGCGCTGGCATTCTTCATGCTTCCTGAGGGAAGGAAGAGTGGGTTTGCCACATCAGTGATTTAAAAAAAAAAACACCCAGGGGCTGTGGCTGGCCAGTGATCCAGCCAAAAGGAGCCGTCTCACCCCTGTCTCACTCCACAGCATTGTCACCCAACAAGGAACCGTCTCACCCTTCTCACTCCACAACACTTTGTCACCCATCAAGGGACTGTCTCACCCCCATCTCACTCCACAACATTGTCACCCAACAAGGAGCCCCGTGCTCAGCACCAGCCCTTCCCACTGCTGCTCATTTTGATTCTTTTTGTCTTTCTGTTCTGGATTAGATGGTCTCATTCTCAAGTGAGATATTTTCTTCTCTGCCAGATCCCGTGAGCCTCTGAGCGCCTCAGGTGGATGGCCCTCTTCACGCACGGTCCTTTCCAAACCCAGGATCTGTGTTCGGTTCTCTCCATAATCTCTGCTAGCATGGCGCTGTCCTCCTGCTTCCCCTGGGCCGCTGGGACATGGCTCCCTGCAGCCCTTTCCTGGGCTCTACAGGAGGTGACCCAGACCGTCTTTGGTCAGGAAGCCTGTGTGTGAGAGCGTTTTCTCTTGGGTCCATGCCCCAGTTCCCTGCTTCTTTGTGTTGTGCGTGTATTTTTGCAAACTGGACGTTTCAGGAGTTGTGATGTGGTGGGGTCTCTTGTTCCGTGGGTTTCCTGAACTCGCTCTGTGGAGCTGGTGTCTTTGTCACGGGTGGCTCCAGCCGTCTGCTCAGTGAGCTTCATCACCGTCTCAGGACAGCACAGAGGCTCCCTGTGAACCAGGAAGCCCCAGGAGCCTGTGTGTGGGAGGGCAGAGCCACAGGCCCCAGCCGTCCGGCAGGCAGCTCTCCACGGCCCCGCCTGGATGCCCAGAGCCTGGAGCTCTGCCCGAGCCGAGACTGTGGAGCTGCAGTGCCTTCCTCAGTGTGCACACACAGGCCTGCACACACCTGCACACACCCATGTACACGCCCGCACACACCCATGTACACACCCGCACACACCCCATGTACACGCCCGCACACATGCCTGCACACACACTGGCACACATTCCTGCACACAGGCCTGCACACACCCCATGTACACACTGGCACACACAGGCCTGCACACAGGCCTGCACACACCCCATGTACACACTGGCACACACATTCCTGCACACAGGCCTGCATACACCCCATGTACACACTGGCACACACATTCCTGCACACAGGCCTGCACACACCCCATGTACACACTGGCACACACATTCCTGCACACAGGCCTGCACACACCCCATGTACACACTGGCACACACAGGCCTGCACACAGGCCTGCACACACCCCATGTACACACTGGCACACACATTCCTGCACACAGGCCTGCACACACCCCATGTACACACTGGCACACATGCCTGTACACACACCACACACACACTGGAACACACACCTGCACATACCCTGTATACACGCCTGCACACATGCCGGCACACACGCCTGCACACACGCTGGCACAAACGCCTCCATACACACTTGCACATACCCCATGTACACGCCGGCACACATACCTGCACACATTCCCACACACACGCCTGCACACATTCCTGCGCACACAAGTCTGCACACACACGTCTGTACCCATGCCTGCACACACGCCCGCACACAACACCTGCACACACACCCCGGCACACACACCGGCACACACGCCCTCACACACACCAGCACACATTCCCACACACATGCCTGCACACATTCCTGCACACAAGTCTGTACACACATCTGTACCCACGCCTACACACACACCCGCACACAACACCTGCACACACACCAGCAGGTGTGCCGCACTCTTCCCGCCCCCGGGACGGCGTTCAGGCTGTGCCAAGCCCCCGGTGCTCCTGTCTCCCCAGGTTCCTGCAGCCCTGTCGGTGCCTCCTGAGGCCAGCGCAGCGCTGGACAAGGCCTGCCTGCTCTGGGAGAGGCCGTTCCCAGAGCGGACTGATCCGGGTCACACAACGGCCAGTCCTCCGGCTGAGGCTCAGTAAGTTCCAGCAGCTCAGAGCTGGCAGTCCTCTCGACGGGCAGGGAGCTGCAGGCCGGCTCTGCTCCTGCTGCTGGTGCGGGGCTGCTTGGTTCCCTGCTGGGGGGAGGGGCGGCTCCAGTTCTCTCGGGAGCCGCCCTGGCGGGGCCCAGGGCTGGGACACGTTACCACGCCAGCAGAGCCTGGGTCCTGTGAACGCACTCTGTGGGTCCCACGAGCACTGCTGATTGCTGGGAGGCCGGCTACACAGCGAATGTCTGTGTTCCTCCAAACGCCTGGTTACCACCCAGTCCGCTAGATGTGTGGTGAGGGGGGCTCTGGGGAGGCGGATAGCCCCTGGGGTGGAGCCCTCCTGAGTGGGCCCCGGGCCCTTATGGAAGAGGCACCGGGATGCTCATCCCGTCCCTGACATGGGGCCCGGGCGCAGGGCGCTGTCTGCACACCAGGCATCTGCCGGTGCCTCGGGAAGTGGGAGGAATGGTGGCTCCTGCTGAGGGACGCTGGCTCCAAACGCAGGGCTTCAGACACCCACAGGCCCGAGGTCAAACTCGGAGGGACTCAGGTCACGGTAAAACGTGGTGATTGCTGACAGCTGCCGCCGCTCTGGGGGGTCCCTCCACCACTCTGCTTATCTTTTTTTTTTTTTTTTTTTTTTTTGACAGGCAGAGTGGACAGTGAGATAGAGACAGAGAGAAAGGTCTTCCTTTGCCGTTGGTTCACCCTCCAATGGCTGCCGCGGTAGGCGCGCTGTGGCCGGTGCACGGCGCTGATCTGATGGCAGGAGCCAGGTGCTTCTCCTGGTCTCCCATGGGGTGCAGGGCCCAAGGACTTTGAGCCATCCTCCACTGCACTCCCTGGCCACAGCAGAGAGCTGGCCTGGAAGAGGGGCAACCGGGACAGGATCGGTGCCCTGACCGGGACTAGAACCCGGTGTGCCGGCGCCGCAAGGCGGAGGGTTAGCCTAGTGAGCCGTGGCACCGGCTGCCACTCTGCTTATCTTCCACTGGCAGTGGGACGGAGCTCTTTAAGAAACTGATGTCTAGGCTTACGCAATTGAAATTCAAACCTTGGAATCGTCTTAGTCTTTCTGTATTATCATCTTTACACCTCCTCAGTCCCCGGCTGCCCCTTTAACTGCTTCTGCCCGTGTCTTTAATCTCGGATGCTCGGTTCCAACGTCTCCAGCTCATCACTGCTTCTGGCTCCTGGCAGCCTCAGCTCTCATACTCGCAGTAACGTTCCCATAAATCCCATGACTTTTTATAACATCAATGTCTCCTTGAGGGCTCCCTTGAAAGTTGGTCACACAATTTATTTAAAGATATCCATGCTGTAACTCTTATTTCTTGGGGAATCTCCACACTAACTGCTGTTTTGTGCGCATACAATAAGTCTAACATTAATCCGCTGGACTATGATAGATATCGTCCAGTGCTTTAACCCAGCATGAATTAGCCTGTCCTCTGTCAGGCCCACACCTAAGGTTAGACACCGAGAAGGCGTCTAGGTGATGGCTGCTCTGCTGTCACCAACTTGTCGACAGAGAAGGCTCTAAAGTAAGCAACGCTTCAGACACATCCACGTGTGATGGGACCGGAGCTTCAGACACATCCACGTGTGATGGGACTGGAGCAAAAGCAGAGAGAAACGAGACTCGGGAAGTTTATGTAGCCACTAAATCAAGAAGCGCCATGTCACTGAGGTTGTCATGGAACTGGCAGCCCTGTGACAGCACAGAGCCCCCTGTGACATCACAGACCCCCCCTGTGACATCACAGACCCCCCCCGTGACAGCACAGACCCCCTGTGACAGCACAGACCCCCCCTGTGACAGCACAGAGCCCACCTGTGACAGCACAGACCCCCCCTGTGACAGCACAGACCCCCTGTGACAGCACAGAGCCCCCTGTGACAGCACAGACCCCCTGTGACAGCACAGACCCCCCCTGTGACAGCACAGAGCCCCCCTGTGACAGCACAGACCCCCCTGTGACAGCACAGACCCACCCAAGCCCCGGGAGCCTCCGTGTGGGCACAGAGCCCCCTGTGACAGCACAGACCCCCTGTGACATCACAGACCCCCCCTGTGACAGCACAGACCCCCTGTGACAGCACAGACCCGCCCTGTGACAGCACAGACCCACCCAAGCCCCGGGAGCCTCCGTGTGGGCACAGAGCCCCCTGTGACAGCACAGACCCCCCTGTGACAGCACAGAGCCCCCTGTGACAGCACAGACCCCCCCTGTGACAGCACAGACCACCCCTGTGACAGCACAGAGCCCCCCTGTGACATCACAGACCCCCCTGTGACAGCACAGAGCCCCCTGTGACAGCACAGACCCCCTGTGACATCACAGACCCCCCCTGTGACTGCACAGACCCCCCTGTGACAGCACAGACCCACCCAAGCCCCGGGAGCCTCCGTGTGGGCTCACCTCCGTACGTCCACAGCAACCCCGCACGCCAACCGTCCAGCTCCGCGCCAGCTAATGCTGTATAACAAAGCCCCTCTTCTGTGGTCACCTCTTCAGTGGTAAATTCCATAAAAGCGAAGCCCCTCATCTGGTGCTCATTCACGCCAGTGCTATGCATGAGAGCAGAAAACCTGGTTTAGTCACATCAGGTTTAAAATTTTGTAAATTAAAAGAACAGAATATTATAGATGCATTAAAAACTTACCAAGCTCATTAAAATATTCATTGTATGAAATTGATTGAAACAAATGCCAAGCTTTCAATGTGCCAAAAAGTGAGCCCGAAGCAACCTCTCTCTGCGGCTGGGAGATAGGACCTCGTCTTCCTGGGCCGTTGGTCTGCGGAAGCCCATGTCAATGCAATGCCCCATCTTGACAGAATAAAGTGTAAAAAATACCCCACGTGATCATCTCAGAAGCTATAGAAAGAATACTTAATATTCAACAGCCTTTCGTGATTAAAAAATAAAATAAAACACTCAGCCTAGGACAAGCAGGAACTTCCTCAGCCTAACAGGGGCATCTGTGCGGAGCCAGAGAACCACCAGCGGATCACCAGGCTCCCCAGCCCCGCAGAATCAGGTGAACGTCTAACCTTGCAGGCGGCCACCTTCGTGTCTGTCCCACAGTGCATTGGAGAGTTTAGCAGGGGCATTTAGGAGGAGAAAGAAGCAGAAGGAATTCAGATAACCCAGATTAGTAAAAGGAAAAATTGCATTGTTTGCAGGTGACTCGAGCTTTTCTACAGAAAGCCCTTAAAATCCACACACAGAGTAATGAAGTTAATAAGCAAATCAAACAAAGTTGTGGGATATAAGAACAAACCAAATAAATTATCTTTCTATGTATTAGCAATGAACAATCTACAAGTAAAATTAAGAGAAAAATTATTTTAAATAACATAAAAAAGAATCAAATATTTATAGACCAGTTTAACCAAAGAAATATAAGACTTAGTCACTGAAAAGTCCAAACAAGCATTGTTGAAATAAACCAGGAAGACTTAGTATGGTCAGTCTGCCCGTGGTCTGGGAGACTACTACTGCTAAGATCTCGATTCTATGGCGCGTACTTGACCTAGAGGTTAATGTGTTGGTTAGGATGTTGCTGTCCCACCTCAGATCGTCTGCTTTGATACCTGGACCCAGCGCCTGATCCCAGCTCCCTGATCAGGCAGACCCTGGGAGGCCGTGGTGACAGATCAAGTAATTAGATTTCTGCCTCCCCCGAGAGACCTGGAGTGAGCTCCTGGCTCCTGCCGTCAGCCCCATCCCAGCTCTAGCAGCCGTTTGAAGAGAGGAATTCTCTCTCTTTGTGTTTCTCTCTGTGTGTCTTTGTTTCTGCCTCTCTCCGTATATATCATCATCATCACCATCATCATCTGTCTTTCAAATTACAAAAACAGGTCTCAGTTTCCCCAAATGGGTCTACAGATTTAACATAATCCATACTGAGATTTGAAATGCGATATTGGCAGAAATGGAAGCACTGGCTGTAAAGTTCATACTGCAATACAAGGCACCCTGGATGCGAGCCTTGACAAGCCGAGCAGAACTGGAGCACTGTGGCCCCTCAACTGCAAACCATCTACGAAGCTAAAGTAACCAGGACAAGGCAGTCCTGGCTGCAGGGTGACAAACGGGTCAGTGGAATGGAACTGAGAGTCCAGCCTGGATGCCCCGGGAAGAGCAGTAACAATTGGATGAGTTCTACAAGCTGGACACGGAATGTGAAGAATCAATGTGTGTCCTAACTCACACCATATACGAGCATCAGCTCAGAAAACCAGTCAAGCCATTAACTGCTCAAGCTAAACTTTTGGAAGAAAAGAGATATAAGTCTCAGTGCCTGTAGATTAATCAACAGCTTCTTAGACATCACATGAGATGCATTAACAAAAAGTAAAATAAATTGGACTGGGGCCTGTGCTGTGGCGTAGCGGGAGAAGCCACCACTTGCGGTGCTGGCATCCCATATGGACGCTGGTTCGAGTCCCGGCTGCTCCACTTCCGATCCAGCTGTCTGCTAATGCACCTGGGAAAGCAGTGGAAGATGGCCCAAGTCCTTGGGCCCCTGCACCCACGTGGGAGATCCAGAGGAGGCTCCTGGCTCCTGGCTTCATATTGGCCCAGCTCCAGCTGTTATAGCCATTCTCTCTCTCTCTCTCTCTCTCTCTGTTTCTGGCTCTCCCTTTAAAATGAATGAATAAATCATTCAAGAAAATTAACTTTATCAAAATTGAAAATTTTTTGCTTCAAATATCACCATTAATCAAGGGAAAAGGCTATCCACTGAACGGGACAATTTAATTATAAAACATACAACTGATAAGAATCCAGGACCCAGAATATAGAAAGAATTCTTCTAACAACTCAATATTGTTTTTAAAACACCCCAAATAAAGTGGGAAGCATATCTGAATTGACATTTACCCAAAAAATAAGAACAGTGTGCACGAAGCACAGGGGAAGTCCAGCATCGTTGGTCATTAGGGAAACTCGATCAAAATCACAATGAAATACCTTTTCATCCCACTAGGATGACCGTAACCATATTTTCTTTAACAAAAAGGAAACCAACCAATGTTGACTGACGTATGGAGGCACTGGAGCCCCGCTCACGGCTGAATGCAGAGCCGTGCGGCACAATGGAAACCAGCGTGGCGACGCCTCCCACGGTTAACTCTGGACGCACACGGAAGCCCGTGGACTCCCGTCTGTGACAGAGGGAGTTGTGATTCTTTCACTCAGAAGTCTTTCCAGACGGACATATGAGAAAATTAGAGAGATCGTAACGTGCCATCCCCCAGCCCGTAGTCAGAGGCCATAACTATTTCCCTCTGGGGGAACAGGCTTAGGAAAAGACGTGTTTTATAGGGTTCAGATGAGCGGGGCGGGGGAGGTCCTCGCCTCGGGACTGTCCCCGGCCCATCTGTGGGGAAGGCCGTCCTGGGGCCGGGGCTGGGCGAGGCGGCCGCAGTGACTGGCAGCCTGGCCCAGTGAGCAGGCACGGGGTGAGGGCAGAAGTCGTGCATTCCAGTTCCTTCGTCTAGGGACTGGCAGTGATCATCAGAGCAGCGTGCAGCAGGAAGGGGTGTGGGGCGGAGAAAGGTGCTGGGAATGACCCTGAACTTGGCATCAAGCAGGCCAGGGAACTTACTCTGTAGTGCAAGGGAGACTTCAGGGGTCTCCCCTCCCCTCCCCGACCCAGACTCACTCCCAGGACCCTGACCTGAGCCCACACCCCGTCTTCCCGCAGTCGGTGCCTCTCCCGCGAGCTGTGCCTTTGCCTCTGTGATCCCCCAGGCTGCCTGGCCGCCGTCCAGTTTCTCCTACAGCATCTGCCCCAGAGGGCACTCACCACAGCCCTCACCTCACGGCCATTTGTCTCTGTTTATTAAAACCAAGTGTGAACTTAAAAACTAAAAAAAAAAAATTACCAACATATTTTCTGCTTTGCCCTGGTTCAGTCTTGATAGGTTGCTTGTTTCTAGAACTCATCCAATTGTTACTGTGTTTCTATCCCATTTGCTACTGTGTATCTATCCCGTTTGCTAGGGTGGCTATCCATCCATTCACCTAGGATCCTTTGTCTTCTGTAGTGTCAGTTGTGATGTCTCTTCTTCCGTTTCTGGTACTTTTATTTGAGTCTTCCCTCTTTTTGTCTTAGCTAAAGCTTTGTCAGTTTTTATCTTTTTACTAAAAAAAAAAAAAAAAAAAAAAAAAAAAAAAAAAAAAAAACAACTTTCAGATTTGTTGATCTTCTCTGCTGTCGCTCTCGTCTGTTTGCTCTGTGTCTGCTCTGGTTCTGTTATTTCTTTCCTTCTGCTGTGTTCGGGCTTACTCTCGTCCTTTTTCAGCTCCTTAACCGTGATTAGCGTGCAAAATGTGCCCGTGCTGACCGCGGCTCCCACCGTTAGTAGACAAGCTCTCTCCCCGGCAGTGGCTTCCATGACCTCTGCTTTCCTGCAGAGCCCAGCCTAGCCGCGCCGGTCTGTGCCTGCAGAGCGAGGCTGGTCAGTGACGGTCAGACGTGCTCCTGCCTCCAGCGGCTCCGAGGACTGCACTGGCGTCCGCTCTTCCTCGGCCTGCCACAGTCTCCTCTTCACTGGCACCTCCACTCACCCGCTGCCTGAGCTCAAAAAATTCTAGGCACCAGGCTGCCCCGCACTCAACCACGCTATTCACTTCCTTTAACCCTGCCTCCCTTAGAGGATGTAGTTTTGGGGGCTGGCGCTGTGGCATAGTGGGTAAAGCCGCCGCCTGCAGTGCTGGAATCCCATATGGGCGGCTGTTCGAGTCCCGGCTGCTCCACTTCCAATCCAGCTCTCTGCTGTGGCCTGGGAAGGCAGGGGAAGATGATCCAAGTGCTTGGGCCCCTGCATCCATGTGGGAGACCCGGAAGAAGCTTCTGGTTTCTGGCTTCAGATCTGCATAGCTTGGGCCATTGCAGCCATCTGGGGAGTGACCCAGCGGATGGAAGACCTCTCTCTCTCTTTCTCTCTCTCTGCCTCTCCTTCTCTCTCTGTGTAACTCTGACATTCAAGTTAATAAATAAATCTTTTTAAAAAAGGGTGTAGTTTTTTGAAACACAGAGAGAGAGAGAGAGAGCTTTCATTTACTAATCCACTCCCTAAATGGCCACAAAAGCCCAGGCTGTGGCAGCCCCCAGCCAGAAGCCAGGACCTTCATCCACAGGGGCCTAAACACATGGGCCAACTTCTGCTACCTTCCCGGGGGGCACATTAGCAGGAAACTGGTTGGAAGCAGAGCCGATGAGACTCAAACCTGCACTTGGATAAAGGATGCCGGTGTTGCAAGCTACACCAACCCCCTGCAGCACCGCCTTTTTAATGGACTTTATCTTTGAGAACAGCTTCCGATTCAAAGACACACTTCAAAGACAGTAGAGGAAGCTCTTGTGCTATCGCACTCTGGTTTTCTCTACCATTGACATCTCACTTCTGTACGCAATGTGTGGCACCGTCAGTAAAGCAACACTGGTTTTATTTTTATTATTATTGAAGTCCATCGTTTATTCCTGTTTTTACCAACTGCCCCATCTGAGATCCCACACTGCACTTAGCCATGTGTCCCCGATGCTTCTCTGGCTGTGACTGGCCGCTGGGACCATTGCTGACTGTCAGTGGACAGTCCAGTGGAAGAACATGGCGCCCCGACCCCCACTGCCCTTCGCACTCAGCGCAGGCTGACTTCACACCAGGTATTTGGAGTTAATGTGAGTGCACGTGTCTAAGGTTTAGAAATAGAAGATATTTAGCCCTAAGAAGCCATAGATCATGTGAAAAACATGACGCATTCATGAATAAGTGACCAGTGACCCAGTCAAACATTGCATAACTAATCTAAAGGAAAAAATAGAATCAAGTTGACAGGCGTCACGTTGCCTGATTTCAAGGTGTAATATGAAGCTAGATCAACCAGAACAGTGTGGAACCGGCGTAATACCAGACAATCGCTCAAACCTGTTTTTAAATTGGTATCCAAAAAGTCAAAATACTAAGTTTTATCAAAAATATGAAGTTATATCATAAAATACATAAGTAATTCCAAATAATGGAATTTAAGATACAATGTGAAAAATAAAATGATTATTTGAGAACCAAGGGAGTTGCAGCTGTCAATATTAAATGTACTTTAAAGATTTATTTTATTATTATTTGAAAGGCAGAGTTACAGAGATAGAGGGGGGGGAGAAGAACAATCTCCCATCTGTTGGTTCGCTCCCCAAATCACTGCAATGGCCAGGGCTGGGTCAGGCTAGAGCCAGGAGCCAGAAGCTTCCCCGGGGTCTCCCATGTGGGTGCTGGGGACCCATGCATCGGGCCATCCTCCACTGCTTTCCCGGCACATTAGCAGAGAGCTAGATCAGAAGTGGAGCGGCCGGGACTCACACAGCACTCACGTGGGATGCCAGCAGTGCAGGCGTCTGCCTAACCTCTGTCCACAGCACTGCGTCCACTCATTAGCTCAGCCATTGTCCTTGGTGCACAGCCACTAACAAGAGCAGAAAAGACACCCACAAAGCCGGAACTCTGAACTGGAAGCCACAGCACGAAGGGCACCGGCAGAACTTGCGGTGCTGCTGTGGACGGCCGCTCTGCACGCATTGCTGGGCTCGGAGCAGGTGCCTGGGAGCTACGGCCAGGGCGGGCACTGCTCCTTTCCCTCAGTTAAAGTTTTCTTCTGAGAAGATGTCAGATTGCAAACTATGTCTAGCTGAGGAGTGGGCTCGGGGGCACAGCAGGGTAAACCTCCCCCCTGGATGTGAGGGGTTGAGAACCAGGTTAGAACAAAAGCCGTGTGCGCCGCAGGAGCCGTTCTGGACCATTTCAGGAATGACTGACCCCGACCGCGGAAGCGCAGCCTCGCTGTTCTGATGCAGGAGGAGAACAGTGAGAGGACTGGGAAACTGCTGCCCCTGGAGGAGACTCAGGGGTCAAAGGGCAGGGCAGAGGCATTTGTCCCGCTTGCACCAGGCCTCTCTGCGAGATCTGAGCAAAGCTGACGTGTTCCTGTCTGCTCGGAGCTTCCAGTGTAGACAACACCTTTCCTTCAGGACTCTGACTCACGGGCTTCCTGGTTGGGATCCAAACAGGCGTTACCTTCCTGGTCCTGAAAATGCCTGCCTTAGGCATTGACCCAGGACAGGCACACACTGGGCAGGGACACCCCAGGGTCCTGCAGGGTCAGGCTCTGTTTCATTCTGGTTCTGTGGAAGGTTTCCTCCTCCTACCGTGCTGTGTGGCGTCCCAGCAAATGCAACCCAGGGGAACACAAGCACAGAAGTGAACACGAGCAAAGGTAAGAAAATACGCCAGCAGGAGCCGGGATCTTCAGGTCGTAGAATCATGGCGCCCGAGAAGTCAAATCTGATGTCTGATAAGCAATGCTCTGAGAAGCCAGAGGGTGCTACACCTATGCCAGGGAGACCAGGATAGGACCACGCACAAGCGCTGAGGTGAACAGAGCAGTGGTTGAAGCTGCACGCCCCGTGCGTTGGCAAAGGATGTGTGCGATGGTGGACAAGAGAAACCTGGGAATCAGTGCCTGGAAGACAGGCCAGACATCCTCACGGGGGCAGAAGACAGAGAGAGCAGACAGACGTGAGATTCAGAGCCTGGGACACAAAGGGGAGGAGTAAAGGGGAACATGATCCATCAACTGGATCATTGTTTCTTCTGAAGATATACTTATTTGTTTATTTGAAAGTCAGAGTCAGAGAGAGCTCTCCATCCGCTGGTTTTCTCCCAAGATGGCCGCAATGGCCAGGGCTGGCCAGGCTGCAGCCAAGAGCCAGGAGCTTCTTCTGGGTCTCCCATGTGGGTAGCAGGGGCCTGAGCACTTGGACCGTCCTCTGCTGCTTTCTCAGGCACGTTAGCAGGGAGCTGGCTCAGAAATGAAGCAGCCGGGACTCGAACTGGTGTCCATAGGGGATGCCGGCATCACGGGCGGTGGCTTTATCCGCTACGCCACGGGGCCAGCCCTGTCTCCTTAGATATTTAAAGGCAACAAGTGTGCAGTGAGGTGAGAGGAAAAGCGTTCGTGACCGAGAATTGTGCAGGGTCAATGGAAAGCAACAATTCTGAGAGTCCAGGAAGGAAGACCAGAAAGAAGAAGAGCCATCCCAGAGGTGGCTCGTGCAGCCTAGAACAGAGCACGGGGCGGGGGGACAGCTGGTGGGGATGCCGCCTGAGACGCTGGCAGCCTACACTGCAGTGCCTGGGTTCAAGTCCTGCCTCCCCCCCCCCCCCCCCGATGCTGCCTTCCTGCCTGTGTGCACCCTTGCAGGCAGCGGGTGCTTCAAGTTGCAGGGTCCTTGCCACCCACTCGGGAGACCCAGATCAAGCTCCTGGCTCCTGGTTTTAGCCTGGCCCAGCCCCAGCCATTGCAGGTGTTTGGGGAGCGAACCAGCAGATATGAGCTCTTTGTCTATATGTCTGTCTGTTTCTGTCTCTTTCTCATCTCTCTTTCTCTCCGTCTTGCTGCTTTGTGACCTTTAAACTAAATACAAGCAATATAGAAATTTAAAATAAGTAAGGTTAGGGATTGTGGCACAGGGGTTAGGCTGCCAGCTGACATACCCATATTCTGTATCCAGGTGTGTGGGATGGAGTCCCACCTCCACATAGGACCCGGCTTCCTACTAATGTGCCTGGGAGAGAAGATGATGGCCGAAGTATTTCAGTCCCTGTCTCTCACAGGGGACACCCAGCTGACGTTCCTGGCTCCTGTCTTCAGCCTGGTCCAGTCTTGGCAGTTGTAGGCATTTGGGCAGTGAACCAACATCTCCGAATTTCCATGTCCGAGTGATTGTGAGCCATCCGCAGGTGTGTGATCAACAGACACAGAGGGTGAAAATATAAGGACCGCAGTGCTGGGCACACCTCAAGAAAGTGGGCCACGTCAGTGGCATTGCATTTTTAGAATGCTAACTAACGTGCAATGCTGGTGCCTTGTTACAGGGTACGGAGCAGTGGTCAGTGCACGTCCAACACAGTGATCAAACCAGGCAACTCTGCGCCCCATTTCCTGTCTTCTTTCCCCTTGGAGGCCACCAATTCCTTCCTTTCTTCCAGGTCTCTATATAGCAGGAAAAAAAAAATGCACAAGTGTGGACGATGGTCACCACACTGGGCTTGGGCGTCGCTCTGGTGGGTAACCGCCAGCTAGTCTCCCTCCACGCTCTCCTCCCCAGGCTCTGGTAAGCACTGTCTGGAGTTCGGACGGACGACTTCTCAGCTTCGACACACGAGAGAACAAGCGGCACACGTTCTTCAGTGGAGCCTCCCGGGATTGCTCCTCTTTCTGCTATGACCAGAAAGTACAGGGCTGGGGGACATTCGTCTCCCAGCGTCCACACCAGGACGTGGAAGGCAGAGTAACGGACCACGGAGATAACGCAAAGGATTCTAAGGTCAGATGTTTTAACCTTTTTAAGTGGCCGGAAGGAAGAATGGAAACAAACAAGGCAGTGCTTACATCCACACTTGGGCCTCTCGGCTCGACCAGACCCAGGCAGAGGGGAAGGAGCCTAAACCCCAGTGCATAGGAGAGAGGCCTCAGTGGTGCGCTTCGCCATCTCAGAAATGGGCACACCCGGAAGAGTGCCGGCTACGCGTCTGCTCTGAGCGTGGGTGGCTTCATCATGAGCATCCATAGCAGATGACCAAGGACAAGGTGCTTGTCTGTACCTGCCCCTGGCTTCCCGAGCCTGATTCCAAGTGCTGTGGTGATCTGGAAAATTAAGCCCTGAGTACAGAGTTCTCGGCAGACACTTGGTGTGGAAAAGGGAAAACGTGGGTGGCCGCTGGCCGGTGCTTCGCACAGGTAACGGGGAAGTCCAAGGAACACTTGGGGCGCAGGACGATGTCCCGGTGATGGGCCCCCCTGGTGCCATCGCTGGCTTTGTGCAGTAGTGACGTCTAGGGTAAGCCTTCAGGGAGAGCTACAGGACGTGATGGGGTGTCGAGAACGCCGACGCTGGCTGGGGCTTGGCGTGGCTCCTCGTGGGTGGCTCTCCCCATTACAGTCTGCACTGGCGCCGGAGAGCTGCCCTTTGTACTCCACGCCGCGCAGCTCAGACGCCTGCCCGTCTCCCTGAAAACTTCAGGGGTCTCCGGGAAGCAAGTACGATTCTGTGGACTTTTTTTTCTGTATTTGATAGCTTTGTAAACTTGTGATTAGTCCATTTATTGTTTATTTATATAGTTTTGTTTTAAGCACCAAAGGGTGAAGTACTGAAATGCGTTCTTTAAACTTCGGACCACAGCTGTTAAATCCCAGATACCCAGGAAGCCGAGCAAACGTTTCCCAGCCAGGGCCAGCCTAAACAAAACGAAGACAACAGTCCCAAATATTTCCCCTGATCCTAAATATTTGCCGTCCTAAACCGAGATAAAGTTCTGTCTGTAATCATAGTATCTCTTCGTCGTGCTCATCATACATGCCAAAGGGCAACTCTTCCTACAAGAATCCATCATTTCTGATAACACGCAATGTGGCTTTAATGAGCGGCGTTGCTGGGCGCTGGCAGACGGGAGGCGTCTTATCGCCACCGCACGCTGCGGGAATGCAGGCAGGGCCCTGTCTGTGCACGCTGAGCCCCGGAGCCAGAGGAAACCCTCCTGTCATTAACCTCTCTGCCTGCCTAGCCTACTTAGGGAGAAGCACGCCATCAGTCATGCTGGGTGAGCACGTCGAGGGGCAGTGGACGCCAGGCGCTGACGACAGGCTCTGCTGCGAGCCGTGACCGGCTTTGTTGTAAGAAGCCGTGGTTTATCTCCAGTGTGGGGTGAAGTCATGTAGCATTGCTCAACATTCTCGGGCAAAACAGGGCTGCTGCTGGACCCAGGGGCGGAGGGGTTTTGCGTCTTTGTTTATTTTGCATTCATTTCGTGTCATCACAGAAAAATGATCTCTCGGCTGCAGGACAATCAGAGCCACCTGGGCTCATGCACAGTGGACCCTGGGCACCCTGGGCTCATGCACAGTGGACCCTGGGCACCCTGGGTTCGTGCACAGTGGACCCTGGGCACCCTGGGCTCATGCACAGTGGACCCTGGGCACCCTGGGTTCGTGCACAGTGGACGCTGGGCACTCTGGGCTCATGCACAGTGGACCCTGGGCACCCTGGGTTCGTGCA